>NW_009697156.1:6980-7366 GCF_000703405.1 Apaloderma vittatum
TGCTCCGGCTGGGGGATGATCCGGGGGAAAGATGCTCCGGGGGAATGATGCTACTGATGGGGGAGAAAGCTCCGGATGGGGGATGCTCCGGGGGAATGATGCTCTGAGGGATAACGCTCCGGATGAGGGATGCTCCAGGGGAGAATGATGCTCAAGGTGGAGGGGGCAGCTGCACCGGCCGAGCTCCCGCCGCCCCCAGCCCGGCCGCGGCCCCGCTCCGCAGTGAAAGGGCTTTCTGCGCTTTCGCTTTCCCTTTCCCCGCGAAGAAGAAGGGGCGGCCCCGGTTGCCGGCCGCCCTCCGGGGAAGGGGCTGTGGGGGGCCGGAGGGGGGGGACACACGACACAGCTCGGCCGGGGGAGCAGGCCGGGGGATACCCAGGGCCGGG
>NW_009697156.1:7397-27494 GCF_000703405.1 Apaloderma vittatum
CGACTCCTTGCTCGCGGGTGTAAAGTGAGTTTACTTCTGCCCCAGCGCGATGTTTCGCATGATTTGCGGTGCAGAATTTCCTCAGCTCTAAGCCAAAGAGACCAGAATCCCTGTAGATGTGCCAGAGCTGACAGGTGATTCAGAAATTTGGGAATTAGATGTAAAGGAGCTGGAGACGTAGAATTCTTTCTTACCACCCCCTCTCTGCAGCCATGAGCAGGAGCTATATATGAACTCTGGTAGCTTGGAAAAAAGCAATCAGACCCCTAAGATTTCTGATGGTTAAGGACAATTAATGAATAAATCAAAAGGCAGTTAACTGAGTCCACCCCAGGGTCAAAGAATGCTCCAGATGGTCACAATTAAGATGCCTCCAGAAGCCTCACTTCTAGCAGGGAGCTAACAGAAAGAAAAAGCTTCCCCACACTGACAAGGCTGAGAGAAGGGGTGAGGCTTTCATGAGCAATTAACTAGCAGGAACAATGAACCTCCTCTTCCTCAGCTGCTCTGCTGCAATCCTGTATGGCTGAGTGCTCCAGGTGACAAGGTGCAGCTACTGGCAATTCTCACTTCATGACTGCACACTTGGAGGCTATTTTCATCAGGAATTTAACCTGTGTTCTTGGGTGTTTCCTGCTAATCTTTTATTATTATTTACCTTGCCTTTACCAGCCAATACAGGGGCCAGCAGCAGGTGTATGTGGAGTTTTTCCAGAAGGGAAAGAAGCAAGTGATGGAGGTAAGTTCTGCCAGCATAAGGGATCAAAGATGCACGGTGGAAGTGGGGCAGAATGTCTCCCTGCACCGATGGACATCCATCCCCAGCAGCTGCGCTGGCTCAGCAGAGCACAATCTCCGGATTTTGTGGTTTTTTCTTTTCTCAGAAGCCCTTGTTTCTGCACAGGCATTTGCAGAACGCTTGCAAAAGGCCCCCCAGGCAGAAGAGCGACTCCAAATCTAAACACCCTGGCACACAGGCTGCTTAGAGGCACCAAGATTTAACATTCTTGGGAGGGTTTTGGTTTATCATTTGGGGTGGGTTTTTTTTTTGGCTCGGGAGGCGAATAACAAGGGGAGGGCTTGGCCTTGGATCACAGGCGGCAAGTCCCCATTGCACAAGGGTTACTGGCGGCATTCGGGCTGTGCTGCCAGCCGATGTGCAGGACTGTTGCTGTTTGGATGTACACAGTGACCCCTCACACAGAAGGATCCAGCCTACAAACAGCCCAAGAGACAGCAGTGAAACAACAGAACCTCACACCGGCAGCGCTTCAAAGAGCTTCGAGGATTTCTTTCTAAAAATCCATCGCGACAGGTTAAATAAAGGAAGGAGGTCGGTACCTGGCTAAGATGCAATACCTCGCTCTCTTCAAACGTTTTATAAACTTGCAGAATCGCCATCCTTTCATTTTGCAGGTGGAAAAAATGAGCTGTGGGAAAGGAGTTTCCAAAGGGAAGAGCCCCGGAGTCTCTATTCCCACCACAGCATCCCATGGGCTACCTGGGTTTCCAACAAGTGTTTTAAGTGATGTGGGAATCCAGGGCACTGCTTCAAAGGTGACTGGTTACCTGAATTCTACCCCCTGGGGAGGCTTCCTGCAAACCTTCGGTTACCTAACTGGGGTTTGAAATGTGGGTGACGGGAACCAGTCACCCAGCTGCTGAGGCTGCCAATTACTGCTGTGATAGCGGGAGCTGCCTCAGGGCTGGGTTTAGTCCTGGCACCGGTGCTTTGCAAAGTTTCAGATCCCGACTTGGCCATTCCTGGCTGCCAAGAGATCTCTTGGTGACACCTGGTGTAGAGCTCAGATTTCTGCATCTCCACAAGACTATGTTAACTTTTACCCTTGACAGAACTGAAAGGAGTGAACTTGCAAAGAATGATTTAGATTGATGGATGCAGAGAGAAGGAAGTGGATTTCATGATGCATTCATAAACTCCTCAGAAAAAAACCTGGAGTAGTGCTGTACCCGAGTGATGATTCTGAACTTCTCATCACACCGATACTTGACATCCCCCAAAATAAAAGTCAAATCTCTTCTACAGCACAGGAACTTTGTCGTAAAGGTATCCATTTCGCTTCACATCCCAAGATTTCTGCAGTTCGAATGTCTGCACTGCTTCATTTATTTTAAACAACAAAAAAAACCCCAAATCAAATGCAAAACTACCCACAACCAAGCTCTCACACATCACTCCAAGGGGAATGTCAGCCTCAGGGTAGCTCCACCGTCTGCCAATCCAAGAGGAATGCCCACCCTCATCTCCCAGCCTTGGTGGTCTTTTCGGACAAGGGCGGGTTTCTTGATGGCAAACTGGGAAGCGGCTCTTCAACCAACATCCCACTGGGCAAGGGCCTCTTCTCTCAGGCTGCCTCCTCCCCAGAGGATTACACTCAGCGATTCAGTCTCTGGCCAAAGGGGTTTATTTGTAGACAAGTCAGCCAAGTATTTAGTTCTGTAAACATCTTAAGTAAATTCCTGTTGCCCCATTATATCATCTTCATACTTCCTTACTGGTTCACTGCATTTATTTAAAAGGAAATAAGAAATGTGTTAAAAGAATAGAAGTGACTCAGGTTTTAAAGATAGTTTCTGGAGGCTGGCTATTTCTTTACAAGATGGGCAACGATTTGTACAGATAAACCAGACCTGCCTGTACCATGGGCAAGACAGACCAAGTGTTGATTACCGAGAAAAAAACCCAGCCAATGAGAGGTAGAGCCCCTAAATTGTTTCTTAAACCTCCCAGAGTATCAAACTCAGTACCAAAAGAGTAGTTCTCATACAAGTAACACACTAAAACACGAAGAAGTAAAAAAATTAGGAGACTACTTAATTTTAAAGATAATTGCAGACATGATTTTATTCTGAATTTTACAAATAACAAGCATTTTTCTATAAAAAACTAGGGTAAGAATCATTTCAGTTACAGCTACAATTATTTACATTCTTAAAAGAAATTTCTCTATATACAAGGCTGTGGCCATTACTAGTTTAAAGTACTCCCAAAGGCGTTTGTAAGGAAGGTGTTTGGTGCCTGAGCCAGTTCTATGCTTTAAGAAAAGCCAGGATTAAGGTTCTATTCTACCAATACTGAAATAGGTATTTATTCACTGAGGCAGCTCCATCAGTTCCCTCACGTGCATCTGGCCCCAGAGAGCGTTAAAAGAGGAGCCCCTCAGGGGGAGGCTGTAAAACGGGCCCGGCTGTAAAGCAGACAGGCACAACTCATGTTAAATCTTAAATTCCATGAGATCAGGGACCCAGTATTAGCATCACCACTGAAATCCTCTGAAAACAGTGTTTTTACACAACGTAGACAGATGCAGAGCAAAAATGTTCAGCAACACCTCGCAGGCAGCTTCGTGTACGACTGCGAAGGGGTTGTGCAACTAATGTGACGAAACCTCCAAAACCCAACCCTTGCTGCAGTTACTGCAGCCCAACGCCCTGGCCAACGCAGCACTCGTCGTGCCTCCTTCTTCCCAACGGGGAGGAAGGTGGAAACTGGGGAAGGCGTTAACAAAAACCGTGTCAGAAGCCCTCTGAGGCTGCCTGCTTCTGAAGGATGAAAAATCAAACGATGCTCACGTGAGCGTGACGTTCACCGTCAGGAGAGTCCAGCGGGGAACCTAACGAATACGGACTGTGTGGCACAAACCTCCCGAGAAAGTACGGTGCCTTGAGTTCACGGTATTCCCACTTGCAAGCCAAGAAACTGAAGTCACGGGATGACATGACATGCCCAAGATGATTGAAGAAGTCGCAGAGGGATCCACGCTCCCAGCTCAGGCTGTCTGCCGTTTCCCTTGGTGAAGGTGTGCTTTGTTCTCCAGCAGAGGATTTTACCTGACCAGGTAATTCTGTATAAACTGTATCGCTGCCGTAGTGCAGGCTACAGGCACCAAAACCATTCTGTATTTCCCAGGATAAGGTCAGCCTGAATGTCAAAGTCAGTGCTACCTTCCTCTGCAGCACAGGGAGCTCACAGGTTTATCCCCAACTTCTCTTCAAAGGCACATTCTGTCGCATCCCCTTTGTCTGGTGCCCCTCTAAGATTTGCCAAAGGCTGGATCCTTTCACCTCCATCTCATTTGCACAGATGAGGCCACCCACCTGTATTAAAATATCCCCTTGGTTTCTCTTGGAAATACCGACTAGCTGGACTCTGCTTACTCATTTGAAAAAGCCCCCCGTTTCAGAGATAAACTCCAAAAGAGTAGGACAAAATAACCCCGTGTGCTGCATTAGATACATTCTATAGGCCTGACTCATGCTTTTTTTGTTTTTAAACAGATAAGCAAGGAAAAAAAATATGTATTTGCACAAACAAAGACTGTCGGTGTTCTGTAGTGTTAGTCATAACCAGGAAATTCTCTAACTTGTCTGGATTAAAAACAAAACAACAAAAAACCCCCCAAACCCAAACCCACAAAAACCTTTTGTAAACATCAGAATGTTTAAACGTTCAAGAACAAAAGTCTCACTGTCGAGGCACATACCTGGATAAAACAGTGGATAAGAAATTAACAGCTAAATCAGACGTTAAATGGACTTTGCACTTTAGGGCAGGAATTTCCGCACTAGGTCGTGTATCAGACACGCATCTTACATTTCAGGATATTTTCTGAAACAAGTTTACAGGAAGAGACTTATGGGTCACGGTTGTTTACATTGGCAAATTCATTACGAGGAAGTTGCAGCTAAATGTGTTTTGCCTCAGATTCCTGCGGTTACCAGATATTCTCCCTCAACACACAGAAAAGCAGTTGCTTCTGAATGTTGCAGTTCCTAGAAATTAGGTTTACAAAGAAAAATACCTGTACCGAGTTTTAGGACATGCTCTTATGTTTGCAAAGGGTATTTTGAAAGAGGTGGTTAAGCTTGACAGATTGTGTCACGTCTTTTGGGCGAGGGAGACTGGCTCTTACATGCACTCTCCCGAGAAGTATTTGCTCATGTCAAGGCTGTTATATGATGTGCAGTGAGACTTGCAAAAAAAAAAATCCCTGATTCTCTGTTTTTGCGCTAGCTTTAAATCACGTTTTCAAGCCGCCTGCCAATGGCCTGTCAACCTATGAAACTGGAGTGATGCTGAGCCTGCCCCAACATTCCCATTTCTCTCCTCGGGTTAAGCAAAACCACGTTGCTCGGTATCATTCTCCGACCCAGTAACATCGGCCAACTGCCTGCTCCATCCAGAAACTAAAATATTAAACAAGGAGGTGAGAAAATTCAGGGGAAGTGGAGCAAGCTCAAGCTCAAGCCACTGGTCTGTCTGAAAACTGGAGCTTGTTCCAAGGACAGAACAAGGTTAACGAAGGATGGGAATTGGCTGATGCTGCCGATGTGTTTAATTACAGCAGGAAAATTCAAACCTCCAGGACCAGCTGCCGCAGCACAGCGTGAGGCCCCGAACAGCTTTGATTTAAGAGGTTTAGGTTCTGTTTATTAAGTCCCTACAAGGCAGAACAAAACCACAGACAAGTGCCAGAAGGGAGGAACCTTCCATCACTCACATCTGGCAAAGGATAATCAGAAGAGCACAAACGAGACTGGGTGTACATATATATGGAATATAGTTAAAGACACACGGGTAATACCAAGGGTGGTTCCCTGACCCAAGGCACAATTTCTTGCAGATTGCCATCTAGATTTCTGTTTGGCTTGTTGTTGTTTTTTGGTGTTTTTTTTTAAAAAAACACCAATTTGCTGATTATATAAGTTAAGAGAAAAATAACAGACCTCACCGCAACTGTGCGGTTGGCACTCAAGAACTGAGAAGCAGCAGCCAGAAGTAAATTCTGAATTTTGTTCTCAGTACATTCTGTCATGAGGTCAGCGCAGTTGGCACAGATTAACACAAAAAAGTTCTCTTTAAATATGTGGCTTGTGTGTGTGCACAGGCGTGAAAAGCACAGAACAGAGACGGGAGAATCGTTTCCATCACCCCAATTGCACAGAAGACGTTCAAACAATTTAAGCATAGAACTTACCGCATCGAAAGGGAAGAAACTAAGATCCCAAACTAACACTGCTCCCTCCACACACAGATGAAACCCTTTTGAATAATTTAAAACAAATACGGCCTGGAATCAGGCCACAGTCGGGAGCAGATGTAAACAACTTCATCATACAGGCACCTCTGAAAACCAGCATGGGAATCGAGGGAATTCTGTCAGCAAAACTTCAGTGCTACAAATACTCTGTGCAAGACAGCCTTCTCAGCGTATGTCGAGCTAAAACGCACCAAAAGTTGGAATTAATTCTCAGTGTCTTTCTTTGAATCTCTCTGAATTCGGTAACAAACTCAGCATGTGCAAAGTAAGATCACAGAGAGGCTTGTTCTCACGACCTTCCACTATAATAAATAAGTTTCCTGTCCAGAAGTCAAGGAATCAAAACCCAACGAGCAGCTTTTTCTGGCAATTTTTACTTCTTGATGTGCATCAGCTCTGGAGCAGGGTCACTGAGGAACGCAGGCACCTGCCAGCCCTTGAACTCCTTTTCAAGTATCTCTCAGCTGAACACTTAAAAGTTACACAGGATTGATCAGACACTGTTCCATGGTGCGACTGCGTTACAACAGCTGTGGCTGGAAGATCTCATTGAAAGCCACAAAGTATTATGTTCATATAAAAAGAGAATGTATGGAACACAGTGTTTAAATTAATAAATAAGGTTAAAATTACAGGAGATAAAGTGCTGCCACTAGCCCTTTCTAGAATGAGTATTACAAGAAAAGTCCATTTAAACTTTCAGTCCACCAGGAAGTACACAGGGGTTCCATCAAAAGGATGTGCTTTTAAGAATCTCTGGATTTTCTTCTTCCTCCTTGGAATCCCTTTTGCTACTAGATGCAGGCCTGTATTCTAACCTGGGACATATGGAAAAAAAAAAAAGATAAAAACTTAGATGAGAGAATAGAGGAAAAAAAAGTCTTTGATATCCTACGTCCTATTTGATATTAGAGCCTCCTCATTTAAAGATCTTGCTGGCTTCAGTTGGACAGGTCCGGAAATTTGGAGCAGAGAGATCTACCTACACTTGGAAAAGAGGGAGCAGGAATCCAGCCGAGCTCCTCTGTCGCTGACTGAGCACTCACGGTGCTGGAACCAGCCCCCTTCCTCTGGCAACTCCCAGGCAAGTCCCTCCTCTCCTCGGCCCAGAGAACCGGTGTGTGTGTGAAGATCGGAAGGTGACACTCACCCTTTCACCATCAGCATTTGCTCTATTGTGTCTGGAAGCGGCCGGCCGTAGCTTTCTGGCAGAAATAAAGTCAGAATTCCTGACAGCACAGTCAGGCTGCCCATCAGGATGTAAGGCAGGAATCGGTCATAGGCACCTGGCAGAATAATAAAAAACCAACAAAAATCCCCAAACTAGCATCAGCTCTAGGTCTCCCGTACTGTTTGTACTCAGGTATGGGGCTTTAACGGTGCAAGATTCGTGCTTTCAGCAAAAATCAAACCCATCGATGCCCCTCAGAGTCTGGCACTCAAAGCACACGTTATAACTGTTGGTTTAGGAACTCAAGAAACTGGGAAACGACAGCTCTAAGAGCTGTCCCTACTGAGTCACTAGGACTGCGAGTCTTCAGAGCATCTCTGCAACGGGGCACAAAACCCCATTTCTCTACATTACGACCATCCCTCAGAGATGCTGAGATCCCATTTTTACGTGCTGTTTCACAAGACACCTGGTCTTGGAAAGAGGAGACAGCAGAAAAGCTCAACAATCCACTGAGGGAGGACCCTGATCTGGGTAATCCTTTTTAATTGTAATTTAAAGTGATAAAAATTGCTTCCTGACCGCCAGCATCTCCCCACACACGCACAGACCAGCTCTAACTTACCGAGGTAAACAAAGTAAGGCGAGAGGATGCTGCCCAGCCTAGAGGCCATGGAACTCGCTCCAACTCCCATGTTTCTCACCACTGTTGGGTAGAGCTCAGCCGTGTAAACATAAACCATCGAAAAGGCAGACGTGATCCCAAATTTTCCCAGCATCACCAGGAAAATGGACAGCGCACGAATATCTGAAATCAAAATGCAGTAAGGGCTTCAAAAAAGCTCTGACAACTCATGGCATCTCTTCATTCTGTTGTGGTTGTATAACTCCTCCCTAATTAATTCCAGTATCTGGTGGGGTTTTTTCTTCTGAGCGCTGGCCTTCCTGCCAAGCAAAAAATAAGGAGAACAGAGCAAGAACTGGAGAGGTCCTCTCAAATTTCAGGGGCCAGACATCTGCTATTGCAAACAGCACTTTTTAATAAAGTTTCAAGTGTTTAACTTCACTCACAAGTTAATTTTGCTTTCCTAGCTGCAAGTAAATAATTTAATTACAGGAAGCTGGGCTGACTTTAACTGGGACAGTCAGATTTGAAAATCAAAACAGATCCTATCAGTGTCCATTTGACTCAAAGGACAGGAAGGGGGGAAAAAAAAAGAAAAAAGAGAATGCAACACATATTACCTATAGAATATAAGCAAGGCAGTTCTTGCACGTTCTCTTTTGTTTATTCTTTGACTTGTAAACAAGTGCTAAGCGACATCACATTCACCAAAATTACCAGTAAGGAGTCCATAATGCTATTGATCTAACTGGCCTAAAGATACATATGGTTTGAGATCCAAAAAATGTTGCTTTGGGCAACTTTCCAGTTATTTTAACTATCAATGCTAATTCAGTACAAGATCTGATTGAAAATGTTTTCATGATGACTCCCTTGAATATAACTGTTTAAAAAAGCCATAAACGCACAGTCATTGACAGCTGTTTGGGAAGTAATTTCTGCAACCCCTCAGTGACCTCTGCTTAGTAAATTCTGCTTGGTCTAGTTTTGGTTTTACACCTGGACCTCACCAGGGATGTACCTTAAAGGCAAAACTGGACTACAGGGCTAAACCCAGCAGATCACAAAGCCAACGACCCACCTTTAAAAATGTATCTGAATTGACATGTTGTGTGAGCTCCTCGCGCAGCAGCACCGAGAACCAAAGAAAAAGGGCAAAGATAGGAAACGAGGACATTTTTCCTCCACATCTGCCCAGTGCCCGGTGCTACGCTTCACCTATCACACATATTTGAGATCAACTAACGATTCCATACGTGAAGGCACCAGCTGAACGAAGAGAAGAACACAGCCTCCTAAGAATAACGCAGCAGCCATTGAATACCGTCGAGGGAGATTTCGAAGCAGCAGCCAGGAAATAACGTAGGCTGGAACTTCAATCACTGCCGAGAGGAAGCAGTTCAGATAGACATCTCCGTGCAAGTTGGGCGTGTCAAGAGAAAGTCCAAAATAGCCAACAGAGATTATCATCCTGAAAGAGGCAGAATAACAGGATCAGACAAATTTCTTCCTGAGGTTGCAGCAAACCTCTTTTACATCTCTGTTAAGTGCAGAAATCACTAGGTAAGGCAAATTTAGCGTCTGCCAGATTCATTTACCTCTGAAGCAGGTGAAGTGTTGACTTCAGAAACGGCAAGAGAATAATTAAACAGTGTTGATGCTTTTTATATTTTAAGTTGCTCTTGAATTCAGAGAATAAAATCTACTTTAAGAAACATATAAACATCCTATTCAGTATCAGGTAACTCTAGAGCCATTGCTGAGGCACAGGTCTCGGATGGTCCTGCAGCTACAGAGCTCACAGCTCTCTTCTGATGTCGTTGCAACCATCTGTGTCGCCCTACCTCAAACCCTGCAAGAAAACTCTGGGGTTTTGTCACTTTTAGACACTTTACTTGTCTCTGCCAGTTGTGCTGACTACTTCTCACATGTGCTTCTGTATTTCAGGTCATCCCCAGGATATGTGTGATCATTCACTACGCAGTGATGCTGCAGTTCCTATTACCAGCAGTTACAGCCTTAACCTGTAAGTCTGGAAAACTGACTTCTGCTGCTGCCGAGACCTACAGTAGCTCCTCATGACGTTTATCAGGGAGCTCTGGGTGGAGAACATTGTTTGTGGGTCATTACCCTCTACGCTTTGTGTATGAAGTCAGAGATGAGGAGTATGGCATCCCGGCAAGACCCAAACAACCTGGGATTTTCTCTGCTACGCCCCAAGCTTGTTGGGCAGCATCCAAGTCAGGTTGGCGTGACTCGGGCTGGTGAGTGCGGCAGGACAGAGCTTGGTGGCCAGGAACACTGAAACCTTAACTGTGATGAGCGATGGCTCCCATGGGATCAATGCAAACACATATTTGGAGACAAATCCTGTCGTGTCTCGGGAGGTGAAGGTCAGGCTGCACCAACAAGTAATACATGGCAAACAAGGAATAACTGGCACCAAACCCGCACGTGTCCAGGTACAACGGCGAGGCACGGAGCGTTCAGAGCTTCAACCCCTTCAGCATGTCTGTTCTAACAGAGATGCTGCACAATCGCTGCAGAGCACGGAGCGGATGACCGACTGCTGATCATGTCTGCCTCCTCCTCACTTCACTTGGGAAGAGCCTTCACGGTCCAGCTGCTTAGAAGAAGCTGCCCAGCGGCCCTGGGAACATACAAACTCTCACAGGGCAATTCCTCATTGCCGCAGGTGCCCTGCCAGCTAAAACTATTGTTCTCAGAACCAGTTACGTGGCGTTTTCCACGACGCTGTGCAATACGCCCAGCCCCGTGCTCCCAGGAGTTATTTTTATACACAATAAACTTGCTGGAACTCACTTTCAGTAGTAGTTTGCCTTAGCTTTCCAGTCATTGGCAAATCTTGATACAGCTATACAGTCTCTAGGAAAATTTTACAGGTATTTACACATCCCAGGGTGTTGAGAAGCTAAAATTCCTCCTCCCGGATGCAAACCCAGGAAAGAGATTAACTTTAAAGGTCTGCTACTTACTAAAAACTAACAAAACACTTGGCAATTTGAAAAGGTAACATACTGCTACCTGCAGCCATCCTCTTTAACAGTTTCTTTTATGAGATCTTTCAGTTCATAATGCAGAATATGCCACCAGAATGCTATGGGCTGGAGAACAGTGCTATGAATAAGCACAAGACACTATATTTTGGGAAATGAACTAAAAGGAGGTCAGTAGCAAGTGGCATGCAAGGCGAAAATAGTGGAAAACTTGCCCAAAGCAACCGAATACTTTTCTGCAGGAGGAAGTAAGATTGTGTGAATTAGTTGCACAGGTTTGACTTTTCTTGCCCATCATAAAACTTCATTTATTGTGCAGTGAATTGAACGGATTACATACTGCCGGGTCACTGTGTCTCCCTCTGATGCTTTGTCCTACGAGAAATGCTGTTCAGGCAGGTTTTGCATTTGAATTCTACAACTACACATGCAAAATCAGCTGTGCCTAGGAACTCGCTACTGACCTACTCCACGCAAATTAGAAGTTCCCTAGTTCACTTTCAATTAACGATGAAAGTCAGCGAGTGGACTTGGAGGTAAGGCAACAGAATATGGAAACCCTATTGACATTTCTGCAAAAAACTAACAGTATTTTTTAGGGTTTTTTTGAGCTGTTTTCTGCACAAGTTCCTTTGTAGAACTGTGCTCGATGACAAGCAATGGAATCTGGCTTAAATATTAGCCAGTGATTATTTGACCCAAAAAGCCACATCGGCTTGCTTACTCTGGCAGCTCTGTGAACTGAACTCCAAGGCTTTGCCCCCCTAGAGCACAGGAACATGGTTCAAAAAGGCAGCAAACAAACCTAGAGAGCTCCAAAGAACTCGAGGGACCTTCTTGGTTAGGGCACTGTAGGGTTATGCACTAATTAAGATCATTTTTATAGCCTCTGGCAGGCGCTAAGTTACTTTCTCAATCTTCTCTCTTCTGAGCAATTACAGCTTCAGAGATTTCCAGTAATGGAAAATTACAACCATTTCATCAAACTAAGCACAACTAGAGCAAAACCCAGCTGAAGCTGGCAGGTAGACAGAGCAGCTAGCAGGGAAGTCTTGGGAAATCTCAGATTAGAACTTCAAAGGCAGCTTTATCCCTTTAAGAGACAGCACAAAAGAGATGGGAAGATTCTCCCCTAAATCAGGCAACGTTGAGTTCAGACTCAGAGTAGTTCTCTGACTGGGAGACGGGGCCTGACTCATTCGTCTTAAAAGACTTTGCTACAGTCAGATGAGAATTCCCCAGAGGCCAGGATCAGGCAGGGCTCCCACGCATCACTGCCAGCTGATCTGGTTCTTGCTCAGTTCGAGATATGCTTGACTGCTTCAGAAAGAAATAACAACCCAAACATGTTTCTACAGACTGCTACTGAAATGAAGAACCTACACAACCAGAATCTTATTGCTCCAGCCAGCAGCCTGTTGGACTTGAGCTCGTTTTGTCCGTAGCCCTTCAGAACACTTGGTGTGCAAAGAGCAGTTTTTAATTGTTTTGCTGCTTTGTGCTTACATACTTCTGAACCACACTTGCTTACCAAAGCAGGATTGACATGATTGTGATAGTCAGGATATTTCGAGTTTTCATGAGATCCAGAATGGTGTACGTCTGTTGCTTCTGGGAATTCAAATCTTGCAGCTGGAAACAAACAAACAAACAAGCCAACCATGGAAACATTAACTTCTTGCAAGCAGAATTGCTGTGAAAGTAAGTCCCCCCAACCTATATACATCAGTACTTTGATGTGCTGCAGAACCTACTACCTGTGAAAGTAATTTAAAGTGACTTCAAATTTAGGCATTAATTCATAATAATTTTCTCTGCCCGAGGCTTCACAAAGCAACAGCTTGTTGTCACTTTTATACTCGAATTACAAAGTGACAGCATTTATTCCCCATTTGTCACTACTGGCAGAGTTCTTACACCCCGTTCAGACATCTTGAGGGTCCTGGGAATCGACTGCACTCAGAAAAGGAGAGAGCAACAAGGAGGACGAGACATTTAAAACCATGATCTCTAAAACGAGAGGATTTATTTAGCCAAAGAAGACTGAGGGCATCTTAATAGGCCAAGAACGGTCTTCAAAGAGCAGGAAAAAAAAAAGGGATAAACCATCCTCTATGGGCACTGTAGACAAGAAAAGAAATTGAGTAAATGACTTCTCATGCTCGACCTAAGAGCAACATATTTAAACTGAGACCAACTGGCTAATGAGCTGGAGTCCTCATCGTTATCTAGCCTGGTTTTGAGATCATCTAATACAAGCAAAAACACAACAAACTTCTCGCCCCGTGAAACTTTCCAGCTCTTCAAAATAAAAACTACTTCCTTGTAAATAATGCCAAGATATTAATCCATGAAGCATGCAACTAAGTTTTGTGCTCGACTGTAAAAAAGGAAAGAATTTAAGGGTCGGTTTGGGTTTGGTTTTTTTATATTTAGGACTTCAGTTTAGGCCCCTAACAAGGAGTGATAAGGAGGAGTCTTCCAAATATGCAAAAGGTGATTTAAGTGGGCAAGTTCCGTTCATTAAAACTACCATCTCTGATAAGCAACACCATATGGCTGAAGAACCACAGTTTTCTAGACATGTCATATTTTTGTTATCGCAAGAGAGGGTATGTTTTCAGGGTTTAGCACAGGTTATTTACCCATCAATTTAACGGTATTTTTAACAGTCTTACAGTAAGAACGTAAACAAGTTTTAGATCCTACAATCTTCCACAGATATTCCTTTTTCTGTTAGGACATCTTGCGTCTACCTGAAGCTACGGCTCTATCACCAGCCGGAAATCTACTCAAGAAAGGAACAAGCATCCACCTCAGCAGCTCAAAATTATCAAATGAAAAAAAGTAATACTCAAATATTTTTCAATTTTGACACTTCTTGAACTGTAAGCTGCCAAGACACCTCACAATACTGACGAGAAGACTTCTCCTTCCACAGTCAGAAGAACCACTCTTGCCTAACAGACCTCTGTTATGCACAAGCACAATAAACCGTACACAAAGATTACTTCCTCCTTTGTTCCTTTGAAGTCAGCGTGACCGAGAACACGGCCCATTAAATTTTAATATGTTTAAAGACTGAAAGTGCTCTGTTGGCATCGCGTACTCCTTCACCATATGTGCAAATGGTTATCAATACGAGGAAACCATGACTGTAGCTTCAAGCCAGTGCAATGACTCACTACTTCAAACTTCTCTGAACTCTTTCCACCACTTTTTACCATCCTCTACTCCGAGCTATCTCAACTTACAATGCTTTCTTCCCTAAAACATGCGGCTGGTCCAGCAGAAGTAGTTGGATGTACAGCAGGACACAACTCACCAAAAAAGAGACAAAAGCAATCATTAGGTTTAACTTAATTCTTCACCAATCTCTCTTCCGTATTGAGCTAGCGATGTTTCTTTTGGCAAGCTCCCTGCCGGACACCAGTTTGAGGCCCTTAAATCTTGTCCTTTGACTCAAAATACACATTATCCCCTCAACGTCTTGTAAATTGTACCCGAGCTAAGGGGAACACAGAGTTTATGCAACCCCTGCAGTCAGGTGAGAATCATGTGAGTGACGACTTCGAGGATTAAAAATAGCGGCCTGATGCCTTTGCAAACTGCAGTGCATTTGCTCTGATAAACGTTCATTTTCTGCAACAGGCAGAAAACAGCTTCTATACATTTGGTAATTTTCACTCTGCCAGAGCCAAACCCCTCGCCAGGCACACTGCAGTCAGCTTGAGAGCTCCCAGCCCTTTCTCATAAATCACATGATCTTTCCTAAGTGCTCTCCAGTTCTGTCCCCATTTGTTGCCAAGAAACCAGCAAATAGGAAACAAAAAAAAAAAGAAGAAAAAAAACCCCAAACAAACCACAAAACAAAACCAGGAACAGTAAAGTTGAGAGAATCAGTTTATGAGAAACACAATCCTGCCGTTTAGGAGCTGGATAAGCAGACAACATAATCCTCAACAGGGCAAGCTAGAACAAGAAGCTTAGGAGAAGGGCAGGGAGGACAAAACGATGACTTGAAATTAAACCCATCACCCAAACATTTTTATCCCCTTTACATAGGATAATTCAGCCAACCAGCCCCTACTTGTGCTCCCACTAGTCACCTGCTGGACCCCGACTGGTCTGGAGTTCTCTGGAGCCCAAGTACTGCAGGTGCTGCTCCCAGCCGCAAGGGTTTGAGGAATACTCCAAGCAGGAGCTTGGGTTGTTCCTTCATCCAGAACTCACATTCCAAATGCTCAAGGGCTGAGGGCCAGCCAGATTTCTGAGAACCTCTCTGCAGCATAAACATACTGCCTAAAAACTCAAGAGAGGCTGTGAGCCTTTCCCTTACAGACAGCTCTTCAGAAAGCAAACACGCAAACAGCACAAGCAGACACTGATGAAGAAAAGCTTTGCATAATTTTTTTGGTCACAGTATGACTTATACTTCAAAAAGAAAAACCTCGGACGGCAGTTCTGCATTTAAACAGCGCCTGCTCCTTGAGCTCAATTTCCTTCGAACAACGCTAATCTGTGTTTCTGAAAGTTCATGTGAAATGGTTTCTCTGTAAATAAGCAATGAGCACTGATGCAGAAGTTGGCATTTCCCTTCGTCCAGCGCTCCCTGGGGCAACATCCCTACTCTTGCCCGGCCTCCAGCAGCTTCAGAATCCAACCCCACTCAGAGATGACAAAATGATTGCTATTTCTTTCTAAGAAGAGGAGACAGACGATTCCAGGGACAGTGACCTTAAGCATATGTTGGAGCCAAAGCTTATTTTTCCTTCTCCTGCTGCAGTGCTGGCAATGGGTGAGTTTTCACGTCTACAGCATGAGAAAGGGGGTGGGGGAAAAAGGCAAAAAAGCATGTTCTAATGATAATCCAGGGGAAAAAAAGACTATCAAAAGAAGGTCTGTAGTTTCCTGCTTTCTCACTCTGTTCCCTCAAGATCGGGATGCCTGTCCTACAATCTACAAATAAGTCTGGACTAACAGGCTTGTTTGCACCTCGGCTAACTTCAACCCAAGCAAAGCTGTTTCAATCCCAATAGCAACCACGCTGCAGTTTCCTGGCTGACCATTTCCCTCAGCCTGGTACAGAGCCCTTGTAAAGCAAGTGAGTCTGCAAGGGCTTATCATGCAAATGCCAAGACAATGTCAATTGTCAACCAGAACACAGGTGGGCGAGTGCTCAGACAGTCTGCCTACAGAGGTGCCCAGTCTCCTGGATCACGCAAACAGTTTGTCTCGCTTTTGGAGGTCATGTCTGAATGAGCGTGGAACTGTTTCTACTTAAGGTCAAAGAGCTCAGACAAAGCGGAGATATTTAGACAAAACAATACCATGTTGGAAGAAAGAGATAAGGAAGAAAAGATACCAATACCTAATTTGCCCTTAAGGGACTCAAGTTTTGCCCTCATTAACACGCAGGAGAAATTAAAGCTGACTATGGAGTTGAATAGAACAACATTATTTCCAGTGCCACTGGCCAGGATTAGTCCCGTGTTAGACTTTTACAGAGCTATTATTAGACTGAGCAAGCATAAAAATCTGTTCAGCGCAAGTATTTAGATCATTAAACAACAGGTAACTCAAATTCACCACCTCCCCCCAAAAGCTAGAGTTTGAAAGAAAAGAAGTAGCTGTAAACTGGAACTAAAAGACGTTTGCATTAGAATACACTCTGGCATTCCCATGGGAATGAGACAACAAGGGCTTTTCCTAACGAAACAGGGAAAGGGTATGCTGCTTTCCAGGAAAAGGATGGCCATTTGCCCATTTGAGAAATACATAACACAAGCATAATTCAACTCTTATCTCTGGAAACAAATCACTTGACACGGTCATTAACAGGTCCAGCGAAAAACTGGATTGCTAAACAGATCTTACCTCACTAGGGCCAAGTATTACATCTGGGGCTGTGATGCCATTAGTTTTTGCAGCCTTTC
This sequence comes from Apaloderma vittatum, assembly GCF_000703405.1. NCBI lineage: Eukaryota > Metazoa > Chordata > Aves > Trogoniformes > Trogonidae > Apaloderma > Apaloderma vittatum. The sequence goes on from NW_009697156.1 coordinate 24,209, forward strand.
GGATGATGTTTTCTGCCTCTTGAAATCTTCCCTGAGAGATCAGCCACCGTGGAGATTCTGGAATGATCCTGTAGAAAAAAGGTTCAGAATAACAAACTTGCATTTCTACAGAAAGTACTGTTGCAGGCACACGTTCTTCCAGGCATCAAGAGCTCAAAACTTGCCACATCTTGCAGAAATTAGAGCGATGATGACAGAAATCAGATTTGCAAGAGCAGACTAGCGTACTGAACAAGACCGGACTAAAACGTGCGTGTGGATTTTAGAAGTATTAAAGAAACAAATGATGACTCAGACAAAAAAAAAACGAGCAACCCAAACCTTCATCGTATGGGAAAACAGTTCAATTATAGAAATTCAGAAATGTGAATACATGAGCAGCACGCTGCACATTACGAGGCACATCCTTCAAGAATAACACATACAGAATCAGTAACTGTAGATACTGTCATCTAAAGACAAGTCAGAAAAGAGAATTTGCCTGAGTCATTCAACTTTGTAAGAAAAGAGACTCACAAACATAAATACCAGTGTAAGTGAAGAAACACCACCACCATGTGGCCTATTTAAACATGACATGCCACCGAAAAGCGTTTCATTAACTATGAATTCAGAAAACACACAAGTCTCACAGCACAAGTACTGCTTTGTGACTCGTCAGGTTGATGCCACCCTGGCACTGCCCAGCTTCTCAAGACAAAATTGCTTCTGCTTAAGGCCAAAGAGCTCAGACAAAGAGGAGATACTTAGAGGAAACAAGACCATGTTGGAAGAAACAGGGAAGAAAAGATCCTGCTATCTAATTCGCCCTCAAAGGACTCAAATTTTGCCTTAACATGCAGTAGAAATTAAAGCTGACTATGGAGTTGAACTAGAACAACATTATTTCCAGGTTTCTCATTCTGTCCTTAGTTCGGGCCTACAAGCTCATAGATTTCAGTTGGTGCAGAAGGATGAGTTTATTGACTCAGCTTTTTCTTTCCCATATGGGCGCATCAATTTTTATAGATGCCTAGAGAAAATGTAGAATAGGCTTTCCAGCCGTGAGTCAGATCACCCACAAAGCTTCGGATTTACAGTGAGATGACGAGAAAGAATAAAGGACGCAACGTTTGTTCTTCACCTGCCCGTTCCTGAATTCCATTGGTACAGGCTAGTTGGCCTAGAGTCTGGATCTTGAAAACCTGCAGACGGGACCTTCTAAAGACTGAAGTAATTTAATTCTGTTGTACTTACCACCATAGCGGGATGCAGAGCAGCCCAGGCAAGGTGAGTGCCAGCAGCAGCATCCGCCAGTCTCTGATGAAGTAAGCAAACAGCGGCAGCAACATGTAGCCAATTGCATAAAATATGCAAACGCCCAGCGTGCAGAACAGCACACGGATTGATTTGCCAAGAATTTCTGTGCCTGTTCAAAACAACAGCGTGAAGATCAGTATTTTTAATTTCACAGCAACCAAGTAACTTAACAAAAATACCTCTAAGGATTGGCTTTGGAATATACTACACCGGGTAGTTGTGGCACGTAGCCTGCTCTGCCATCCCATTTTAGAGGCATCACCGATCTGCTTCATGAGGTGATCCTGCATCAAGCCAGATCCTTATGCATATAGAAGGAAAAGATCTGGGCTTTACAGTATTTCTGTAGCCAAAGTAGCTCATACTTGTATAATTTTATCTTCTGAGAATCTCACATTTTACTTCAGGAACTAAAACCACCCGATATGCTACAAAACATTCCCAACAGCTGCCCTCAGCCTGATCTCCGCAGAGTTCTCTCCAGCTTACGAGAGACCAACTTCTTTAAAGGTTAATTCAGAGGTCCCCAAATCAGATTCCCAGCCCGGATCACCTTCTAAAAGACTATTTTGCTTTATTAGCTGAAGAAGCTTGCGGTCTTTTGGTGTACACGTGGAGTTCGTGTTGGGCCACAAACACACACCAGGCTACTGGCGGTGGGACTAAATGCAGGATCAGGGCTCGGTGCTTCCCCCTGAAATGCTCTGGGACCTACAAATCAACAGACGGAAAAAGAAAATCTTCCTCGTCCTCACAGAAGTCAAAGAAGACACCAGAAGTTGCAGCAGGGTGCCTGCAGTGACATTAGCTAAACTCTGGTCCAGGCCAAAAGGGATTTCTTGCCAGTGTTTGGTACTTTGGACACGGAGGTCACTCTAAATAACGCCAATAAAAAAATATTTTTATGAAATCTCAGATTTGTAAGGTAATTCACATTCCCATGATCCAAAGGTCTCAGTTAAATCGAAAGTATACAGATCAAAAATCCTTACGCCACTTACATTTTTACTACAGGCTGTTTAAAGGAGACTTTGTAACACTAACTGCTACTTTTCTTTTGCAAGTTTTTAAATCAAACAGACATTGAGGCCCCAAAACGGACAACATAAATCCCTGAAAAATAGTGTCTTCCATGTCTTATCTCTCCAACTAGAAGACAGACTATGTTTCGAATAAACAATTTCTGGTTTTTTTGCCTTTTTAGGATGGTAAGCCACAAAACTAATTCAGATTGCACCTCTACCAACTGGAAACTTCCAAGGAGAGGCTGAGTTATCCATGTACGGTGGGGATACAGTCTGTAACAGCACTGCTTGACAAAATGAATCAACCCTAAGCCAGTACCGAAAAGGAGCAGGAAAAGCACAAGACTAAAGAACACACATTGTGCACAGCAGGGATTTCATACCAAGAACAAATGCTGCCACGTAGTTGGATATCTGTCCCATGCCGACCAGGAGGAAGAACACTGAGAACATCTCCCAGCTGGTAGAGAAGACCTGGATGAAGCTGAAGCCAGTCTGCATGGCCAGAGTCGCAAAGAGCACATTCTTCCTGCCAAACCTTCCAGGGAGAGATTAAAAAAAAAAAATAAAAAAAAATTATATAACAGCATGAATGAAATCCCCAGAAACAGAAAAATAAGATTGCTCATATGCTTACTTAGGGACATAGAAAACATTTGCAAAAAGCAGAGGTTCAGGAAACACGACACGGGTGTAACTATTCCAAATGCATTTAAAAAAATCCACTGGCCAAGAGAAAACAATATTCCAGGGCCGCTAGTTAACTTGCCTTAAAGTATGTGCTGGGACACTATTCCTTTCTTACAGATAGGATGAGAACAGAGACAAATCATGGGGAGCAAAGTATTTAAACAGCAAGAGTATTAGATGCTGCTTCTCTATGGAGCACCCAGTTCATGACAGAAATCAGCACGTTAATAAAAAAAAATAATTGAAAAGAAAAAAGGGAAAGCTTCTGCAAG
>NW_009697156.1:27525-38040 GCF_000703405.1 Apaloderma vittatum
CTCCCAGTCCCCACTTAGACTTGAGCAGGAGGTCTCCAGCTGGTGCCACAAGCCTCAGGGAGGTCACAGCTCCTTGGGAACACACTGTTACTTGAACCCGCACGGTATCTGGTGAATCCCAAGGGGGGGCTCAGGCTGGCTGCAGGATGTTCTGTGCCAGGGGACAGGCAGTAGCAGCAAAACACGATGTGGTTTCGCTGGAGAGGTATCCGTGATGCTCTGTCTCTTGACCACGAGCTTGGGGCCGTTCAGTGGCTACGAAAGTAACTGCATGAGCTGCACCCAGAGCCTCCTCTGCTGAGGAGTGGTGGCATCACGGAAGGAGCTGCAGGAGATGACCCCCATGACTGTCAGAGTGGGAAGCTCGTGGCTCCTGGCACCAGAACAGCTCCTGCTTCACCTGCTGGTTAGTCACCGCGGAAGACACTCGGCATCCTCGTAGCAGATGAGGGGCTGGGAGCTCTTTGGAACAACGTACCCGAGCCTTGCAGCAGCACCAGGACGAAATGGTGGGAGGCTCCCCGCAGAGAAGAGCGAACTCAGCCCTCACATGGGAGAGAAGCTGGAAGGCACAAAGCTCTGCCTGGGGACAGCTGAGAGCTTAAGGGTCAGGATTATCACATGGACCAACGCTGGCACGGCTGTGAGTGTTCTCTGCAGGTCACCAGAAAGCAGCAAAGGAGACCTTCTTCAGGCAACCCCAGGGAGCCTCTCGTTCAAAAGCCATCATGGGGGACGTCAACCCCTCCAGTACCTCCAGGAGGTTTCTGGAGTGCATCGGTGACAACTTCAGAAGGCAGATGACTGAGGAGCCAACAAAGGGAGACACTGCTGGACCTCGCGTTTGCAAACAAGGGAGAACCGTTTGGGGATGTAAAGGTGAGCAGCGGCTGTGGCTGCCGGCTGCACGATGGTGAAGTGCAGGATCATGAGGGGAGGAACAAGGCAGAAAACAGGGTCACAGGGAGAGCAAATGCTGGCCTGATCAGAGATCTGCCTGGAAAAGTCCTGTGGCATAAGGCTCTGGAGAGAAGTCCAGAGGAGCTGGTTGGATTTCAAGGATTGCTGCCTCCAAGCTCAGGACTGGTCTGACCTGATGAGCAGGAAACCACAAAAAGGTCCTGAATGATACTACAAGATTTGCAGCGTGGGGATTACGGTTCAAAGACACAGAAACTCTACAAGTAACTCAGCAAATCGGAGGGTGACATATGGGTTCTCTGGGAATCAGGAAGACAGCCCACAATGCATTGAACAGCAAATCCCAGAGAGAGAATCAGAAAAAAATGAGCTTAAAAAGAAACCACACAAGACCCCACAACTGTCAACATCCCCAAAATTAATGGTGTCTTCCTTTGTTCCTCTGTTTGTACTGAGACAGGAGCAAGCCTTCCTTCTCTAGAGCACAGCTGAACACCATTTATGCTTTGCAGGTTCCATAAATCCAGATGATTGGACTTAGATGCTGCCTTTGATGATGAGAAAGAAAAGCTATGGGCGTTTACAAAAAAAAGAATTTTAAATTTGACCTCAAAAAAAGGAAAATAAGCCTAAGTAGTCAAAATAACTAGTCCAAAAATAGTCCAAAATAACTAGAAAAGAACGCCATTGATCCAATCTCTCTAGATGAAACCCATCTCCTATACCTGTTTTCTGGCATAAAACCAGCTTGCTCGAGAAGCAATCTAGCTGAAAAAATAAACAGATAAAGATAACACCCACTAGCAAGTCTTGTAACGTTCTGTCCTAGATCAGGACTTTTGCTCTAAATAGTCTGTGTACATTCAGATTAGAGTCACATAACAAAGACACGTTAGCAGTTGCAGAAAGACACATCCAGGATGCTTCACACACAAGAGCTGCTTACGAAACACCACCCAGCAGTGAGCCAGCAGCTCGGGTGCAGATACTTTACTTGTCTGAGAGCTGTCCCGATACGAAAGATCCGATCAGGACGCCCACAAAGAACAGGGAGGTGCTCAGGGGTCCCTTCCAGTCGTTGTCACACACGAGATCCCACTGCAGGAAGAGAGAACAGGAAAGCCTTATATTAAACAGGATTTCTTTCCCCCTCCCTCCTAAACACCTCGGCTGAGCCCAGAGGAAAACATACCCTTTGGACAGAAAACCGCCACGAGAGGAATTAATCGCTAACCTAAGGCACGGGTGCAGCTCGGTGACAGTGACAGGGCAGGACATGGGGCACCAAAGGCCACGCGCCCTGAAGCCACCTCAGGAACGATCCAGGGAGGTGACTCCTGGGGCTTTCTGTTCATAGGTGATGCTGTGGTATTTCCTCTGCGCAGAGCTGGGTGATGGTAACGAATAATTTCACCACGCGTTGAGTTTGGTTCCCTTTTACAGGCTCTGCAGCCCCTTAAATTGCTGCACTTCTGGTTTTAGGAGGAGTGAGAATAGACCCCAAACTTGATTTGCCTTGCATATAGCAAAGTTTGCCATTAAAAAAAAAAAAAAAATCACATTTCTAATTTAAGAGAAATTGAATGATAGATACAAGACTACAGAAAAAAAAATCCCTTCCTTTATTACATTTTAATATGGTTTTAAGAGAGATTGGAGGCTGTTCACTCCTCACTGGGAACCTAACTAATGTCAGTTATAATCTCTGGAATACAAACTGAAACACACACCAATCAAAACAAGATTTCCAAAATGAAAACAAAAAAAAAAGAGAAAGAAAGGCAGGTATTTATTCAGCAAAGATTGCAATACTTTCCAAACTCCCACCCGCTTCAGTCTGATGTTTTTGAAATAAAACTCGTGTTATTTTTTGCTTTGATACCAACAGTTATTACTGAAGGAGTCTTAATTTTATTGTGGTTACCTGGGAGGGAAATATGAGGAGAAAGGACAAAACCCAGCAGGGACACCTCGGCCCTCACCTCGCTGCTGGAGGCGTTCCCAGAGCTCTGCCCTGGCAGAGGGCAGGAGGTGCTGCAGCCCCACCGGGCAGGAATTTGGAGGCAAGAAAGGTTTCTGATGTGAGGCCAAACCCTCCTGAGCTGTTATTCAAAAAGCTCCCACAGGGCCCCTTTGGATGTTTTAGGGATGGAAACTTTTAGGTTTTAATCTGTGTTAAAAAAGGTTGAGATGAAATTAAAGTATTCACCCTGTCCTCAATAACTAATTCACCTTGCTCCCTAATTACAAATAATTAAGTACAGAGTAATTAATTAAGTACAAGTAATTAAGTACAGAGTGTTTTCCTCTTAGTTTTGGGGGTTTCATGTTTCTGGTTGGTTTTTGTTTATTTTATTTTTTTTTAATTTGTGCTGGAACACTCTGTAAGATCTGCCCCTGCAGCTGCTGCACGTCCCCAGCTCCACCACCCACCTTGTCCGTGGTGGCACAAGGGAACGTCGGAGCCCCATCCCCTCAGCATTGAGCCTTTGACTCCAAAAATGCCAGCGCCCTCAGGCTGTTCATGCTACAGCCCCATCCTAGGGGATGTTTTCAGGTTGGAGGATCACTACAACCCATGTGCTGCAAGAACAACACCAGCAATGGCCTTTCTACGCCCAGATGCCCAGGGTAAAACTCAACTGAGCCACCACTTCTGCACAGAAAGTGAATTCAAACTGGGAATTCTTCTAGAGGTGAAGGATGCTCACTCACAGAGGTTGCACTCTCAGTGACATTTGTGTAACTTTACCTGCCAACCCTTACACTAGTCTATGAATTCACCTTATCATCATTATTTTTTTAAGGTCTCAGGAGCATGGGAGACCTGAATACAAGTTTCCCCCATATTTAAGGGTATTCATGTAATTTTTTAACCTCTCCTTTGATACAGCTGACTGTGGTTTTATGTCTGAAAAATCTCTCCTTATATCAGACTTCATAACCCTCGACACTATTGTTGCCTTTCCAGCCTCACAGCACCTGAAGCACAGGCACCAGCACTCAATGCAACATTTCCACAAATCCTACCAACAATTCTCCATCATTACAGAAGCTCCTTTCAGAATTGTGCCTTGCTAACGTGCTAACAAATGCATGCCACTTCTGTAAGGAATTTAGCTTACTATAGTTATCAATATATCATTCGGATTAAAAACTGTAAATTCATAATTAAACTTGTATTTATTCAACAAAAGCTTTACTTCGTTATAGATTAAAGAAAGTTTGAGCAATTCTGTGACGGCCACAGAGGCTGATCCAGGAAGCTTTGGCAAAAACGTTATCTGGCAACGTGGAAATATGCCGCAGATGTTGGTTATCAAATTTACACAGGCCAAAGGTTGCAGAGGTTACCACACACCTTCACAGGAAAACAAACCCTGAACATAAATCCTGCATTAATAAAGGCTCATCTCCTCACGAAGAATCATCTCAGTATCAGCTGCTGGAGCCAGACATCTTCAGTAACAGAACTAAAATCTAGCTAAACACCCAGCTTGGTGATTTACAGCCTGCCATGACTAAATGAGTCCTTATTTTCCAGCTGATCACCCCATCTCCTTTCATCCCCCTTACACCCCGTGCCTTGGCACAAGGCTGCGCGACACTTGGCTTTCCAGAGGCTGGCACGCTTGTGCCCAGTAACAAACATTTTCTTCACACCACTGAGGCAGAGACATCGCCTTGAAAAGGTTGTGGTATTAAAATGTTTTCGCACTGTTCTTGCATCAGCAGGTACAAAAGTTATCAGTCCCTAAAATGTGGCATTGACCATCACCTTGTTTTCTGTCCACTCCACTAAAGGACTGGTAGGAGCTGTTATGCTGGAGATCACTTGAACCAGGCGCCAAAGTGAACTTCAACTTCCAACAAAACAGAACCCTGATTGTGCAACACTGGGTATTTACAGATTTGATTCACAACAAAGGCATTTTAAGGTCTGTTATGCCTTGCCCCAGTAAAGGAATGCTGAGGCTTTCAACTTTTTAATCATGGTCTTCCAGAACCATTCTGCAAGCAGACCCTTCCCGTTGCCCAAGGAATCACTGAAGCATCTCTGCTGGAAGGCAGCATCGAACAGAGCCCGTGTCCCAGGAGGAGTAACTGATTGAACCCTGCTCTTGGCACTGCTGTTTCGACACAGTATACCGTGACCCAGTGCTCTAAAATCATGTGCTATTTTCACTTCCTAGTATCCTCTGAGCTAGCCTGCTCGCTGTTTAATGGCCTTTGCCCAGAGATAAGGTTAACCTCAGCAAGGCATCAGGGCTCTGAACATGAGAAAAACATTTTAGCTTCGTTTCAAACAGTAGCTGCTGATGTTGCAAAGCAGCGAGCTCCTAAGCACTGATACCCAATGCTCAAGGCCCAGCCCAGAGTGTTCTCACTCAATTTTATTACAATTTTAGAAGAAGATAGCCTTCTGTTGGAGTTTAAACTTATCTTCTTACTTGGACAGCTTGCAGATATTTTGGCCCGTATCTACCTCCCAAACAAATCACTGGGCTGGGGTGATATCTTCACCAGCAGCCTCACCCCAAACCGCAATAATCACCTTCTGCATTAGAGGCGAGTTGCACGGGGAGACAGGCACCTCCGTAACAGATTCCTGGCTGACACCAGCCACTGGTGAGGATGTGTGGGAAGAGGGGACCGGGCAAAGAAGACAGGCTATGGAGACGGCCAGAAAACGTGGACGGCTTGGGGGAGAAGCACGGGGACACCACAAGGGAGAGGGACTGAAGCAGATGCTTCTCGTGCACAGGCTTGGGGCCAGAGTATCAAACAGCCCGAGGCACTTACAGCCATCACTTCAGCATCTTTTTAGGAGAGCACTTCCCAAGTGCTGCTTCACCTCTTACATGGCAAGTCAGCCACCTGAAACCACATCTCCAAGTCTCTTATTATGAGGCAAGCCCAGTTACAAAACTGAGAAGAATATAAAACCTGAACTACTCCCTCGGATCAACTCCCTCCCCCAAACACAAGGCCCTTCCCAGCCACGTTTTATTAACTTCCAGCCTTTGATCACAATACAGCTTGAGCAAGAAGCGTTATTGCAGGTTTAGCTACAATTACACCAAGCAGCACACGTACAAGTGTGTCAGTCTTGCTAGGCTGGTCTTTCCTGTATTGTCTTACATCTTTCCAACATTAAATCCAACATTAACACAACACCTCTGTCCAGAAAGAAAAACTACCCTGCAGTTTTCACACAAACCGCAACCACAATGGAATTCAGGCTCCGAGACAAAAATATTTGAATTCTTTAAACTGCGGAGCAACCTTCAAAGCATAAAGCAACTCAAACTGCACAGCGGGTTTAGGCAGATGGGATGCCACAAGTAAAAAATACTTCTCACGCTCTCTAGGCACTTTGAAACCTTTAAGAGGTACGCTCAGTGTCCTGCGTACAGGCTCCGCATCTACCGTACTTGCAGAATATCATTTGCCTCGAAAGAAGAGCTGGCACTCCATGAATTACTAACAGTAAATCCCGCAATGGCTCTAATCCAGACCGCGACGCAGATCCCTCATCCCGCCTCACTTTCGCTGCAATTATATCATCTTCTAAGAGACGACAGAACAGGAGATAAAATTCTAGCTGCTAACCACAAGACGCCTACCCTACTTAAGCACAAACGTCGCCCATCCTATTTAAGTCTCAAACGTGCCCAATTTTTTTAACGCATCACAACATGGAAATTGCAAATCCAATTACAGGCGACCTCTTCAAAACATGGAAAGTTCTTGCAACGGAGTGTCAGAGCAAACAAACATATACCACCACCAAGTATGTCTGGAAAGTTACAGAAGTAGCTGTAAGGCCACCAACAATATAATTTAGAACCTCACTTGAGAAAAACATGTCACTTGGACTATAGGGAACTGCTCCACCCCAGGAGCACTCACACTTCTCTTAGACCATTACCAGAACCCTAAACAAAGATGAAGTATGACAAATACAAAAACCTGGCGAGCCTTACTCAGTTATGTCCCTGTTGTATAAGGAAAAGCCTTATAGGAAAAGGTATTTTCACAGCTACAATATTTAGTGTCCTCCCACTCTTCCCCTCCTCCCCAAACTATTTGCCTCTCTTCCTGCAGAAACAGTTTCTTTCAAACTGTTGCTCTCTCTTGCATGGCTGGGAAATGAAGTTGGATTGTCCCATGTGCTAATATTTTCTTTTAAAAAAATCAACATATTAGCAAGATTTTTTGAAGCTAATCCAATATCCTGCACGCTCCCCTACCGCTTGTTTCTCTCTGCAAGTGGAAGCAGGTTCTTCAAAAGAATCTCACAGTCTCGCAACTTGGACGACCCTCCATTTGGAATCTGGTCTTGTTTATACTCACATAAATATTCTCTGCTTACTTGAGAGCTGTGAGTGTTATTCAACACCCTTTCCTCTGAAAATACATTCGTATCTTTCAAATGCTTAGAAGTTGTAGTTGACAGGTAGAGATTATTATCTAAAAGTAAACAGAAGTCTGTATCTACAAAATACACATTCTGCTCCATTTCTCCCCTTGGAGTTGTTTTCAGATTTTATGGAGGTAGAGCTCACACAGAACAGGAAGGAAAGCACTGAGTATTTTATATTTTCAGTGCAGAAACTTAACTCTCCCCTATACATCCAATTTTTGAGACGGCTGGAGAAAAAGGCAACAGGGCACTGACATCAGACACTGAGAAACGTGAACTGTATTTTAATTTAAAAAGCAAAGACAATATAATGGGAACATTACCCTGTCATTAATTGTCAGCAGTAACTCTAAAAGAGGATTGTTTCCATTTTAACGATACCAACCGCAGGCCTGTTGCTCCTTAGTAATATCAACTCTGAGTTACGTTGCAAGGTCAGAAATGTCTGTACAGTTCTGAAGAGCCCTGCATTATGTGCTTAAGTCACACCTTGAAAAACTCATCCCTGTAGAAGTACTTTTGCACAGCTGTCAGATATTAATACTTTTTAAATGCCAACTAGACTTTTTCCTTCCTTCTTCTGGCATCAGGATTTTTGCACCTGCAAATTACCTAAAGGTCTTTCCATTGCTTTATCAGCTCCTGGTGCTGAAAAGTTGTCCATGTGAACTTCAGCCAGAAGAATAAGCACGTAAGCAAGAAAAACGATGCATCTACTTTAAAAGATGAGAAATAATGGAGGTGACTGACACTAATAAAGAGTTTGGTGAGAGTTGAACCCGGATGACACGGGCCCGACTGACGCTCCGTTCCCAGCAAAGGCGGTGGAAATGACAATGTCCAGCACAATCTTATGTTTTTATTTTGGTAAAGCAAAACCGTACATCCCTCTGACTTCCGACAAAAGTGAACGTTGAAACCTCGAGCTCAACAGCTGAACCACAGGGCCCACTCATGTTGCTCCCAACGTCACTGCTGCAGACAGAAATCAGCCTCCTCCCTTAATTACCCCGGTTTTATTCCTTTTACTACCCCATAAGAACTTTCATTACTCCTACGTTCTTTTTTATGCGATTTATGGAGGAATAAGGAGGACACAGATGGCTTCTTGAGCCAAAGCAAAGCTTTTTCTTATCCCTCAGGCTACAGCATTTCAAGAAGTAAAAGACAGAAAGCGATTCTGTTACACAGGAGCTGGTTAAATATTGCAGAGTGGCTAATAACAACCTTCTGTTGTTGTTAGTCTGTGTGAGAATAAAAAGTCTCTCTTCAAATGAGAGGGAACAGGATGTTTTAAGTCTCCCCTGAAAAACAGAACCATAAACAAAGGCTTTCTCTAAGTTGTGAGAGATTCAGCAAAAAGCTTTCATTAAAAAAAATTCCCCCTTCCCCCTCCCAGCGTCGGCTACAGAAATCTGGGACAAAGGTCCTCCTGATTATTCTACAAGTTCGAGATACTCAACCAAACCTAAGACGGGTGAATCATAAAAGCAGAAGCACCAAGCCAAGAAATTAAACAAGTTTAACACTGAAAACCTGCAAGTATGTGAAAGGTCGCAACTCTTGCAAAACTCCCTCAGAAGCATTAATATTAAAAGGGCAGAAAAAAAACAACAACACTGCCTCAGTGCCTGATGTCTGGGCAGACAAACGTTACCTCCCACAGACACAGAACATGTGCCAAACCAGAGACACAACGGGCCAGAGCCGCTGGGGAGTCTCAGCGAAATGTGAGCAGCTCCTGTTTCTTATGGATTTTAAGATTCCTGGATGACACTCCGACAGCTCAAGACATTTTAATTCACGGCAAAGCTCAGCAAAGAAGCTCCAGAGAAACAGCACTGGCTGAAACCACCGCCGAAGCCAGGTCCATCAGTATAACCAGACTCTCGGTACGAACTCCTCTGTTCAGCCATGAATGGGTCGGCCCCGAGAAGATGCCGGTTGCCTTACGCTGCCCGAAGAGCACCTCAGCCTCCCACAGCAGCACGAGCACCAGGGCCCAGAAATTCAGAGCAGCTTTCCTCTTCAAAGAAGTTCTTTAAAAATAGGTGACGCAACATCTTGTGCCACCTGTCAGATGCGCTTCAAGCCCCTGCTGCTGGGGGCATTTCAAGGGAAGTTTCCAAGAACTCCAGTGTTGCCATTTCCATGCCCCCTCGCGCTGCCATAGCTCCCCTCTCACGCTCCCTTCCTCACCCTGGTCCTCCTCCTTCTTCTGAGGAAGACTTCTGTGCTCAGCTCACCTTACAGTCATTAATAACTCACATCCATCACTATCCAACCACCCACCACAGCCCATTTTGCAAAGTAAGGGATAAAGGCAAATATAGTTCCAGCTCTGTAAAACTCATCCACCGGCACGAACTAGCGATGGGACTGTACAAATGGTTTGTTAGCCTTCTGAAAAAACTTACACACATTTTGAAATTCAACTATTTCTCAAAACCCATGTCCTTTTATCTTAAGTCAACCAGCACCTGCGGGTCTGTACAGCTTCCACCTGAAACAAGAGGGATAACCAGCACAGCTTCAACTTCAGCTGGTTGCCCTGACCACAGACTTGACTCAAGGGGTGCATCTGAGCGGAGGAGACCCTGACCTGTCCCAACAGGCGAACAGGGAGACCAAAACAGCGGCCACGACCAGAGCAGGGGCATCCTGGGCACGTGGCAAAGTGCAGGGTGTTCTTTTTGGATGCACATCAAACCAGGGCTCCCCAGTTGCTGCACTGCGTGCAACTTAGGGTGACTTCAACAGCTCCCCCTCCTTTTTTCAAGGAAAGAAAACAAACCCTTTTGATCTGAGTTCAAAGAGACACCTCTGAACCACCGGTGAGCCGAGCCCTGTCCCTGTGCTCACCCTTGCTCCAAGCCACCAGCACACACAGAATCACAGAACGTTGGGGGTTGGAAGGGACCTCGGAAAGATAATCTGGTCCAAGCCCCTGCCAGGGCAGGAGCAGCTACAGCAGGTCACACAGGAACGCGTCCAGGTGGGCTCTGAATGTCTCCAGAAGGAGCCTATCCGGAGCCTCCCCCCAGCCATCAGAGGAGACCCACGCCGCAGTCACCGCACACATCCCGCACCGCTGCGCTCGGAGAGACACCCCCTTGGGCCAAGCAGAAGGGAAAAGAAGATCACAGCTCCGCAGAATCTCACAATAA
>NW_009697157.1:0-66157 GCF_000703405.1 Apaloderma vittatum
GGAGGCTGGGTATGAGGTTGCTTTCTGCTCCCAGAAGGGACCTGTTTCCGTTCCCCCTTGTCCTGGGCTCCAGCTGCCTGATGAGCCTCCTTGGCGGAAAGCAGGGAGTGGCTCCAATGGTCAGTCTCCCTCTCACAATACCTAATGCTTTTTAGTCTACTGATCTCCTCACAGAGTTTTGTCACTGTGCAGAGGAGCTCTTCTACCTGGGCACATCTCCCACAGGTTGGTTCTGTGCTTCCCTGCTGCACTGGCATCATAGGAAGACACTTTATGCAGCCTGATGCCTGGGTGGCTGCATCTTTCCAGCGAAAATCTGTCTGTGTAGCAGCATCAGTGGTGGCTGCACTGCACGAGGCGGCCATTGCCTTCTGCCGGGGGGACTTCTACTGTTCAGGGCAGAACGAGCACGCAGGGCTCACGCTCACCCTCCCGCAGGCTGCTGTGCATGCGCACAATGACAGGGAGAAAAGACAAAAGCTTGCATCTGTGTTTGGACAGTTGTTTGCATGTCCATACATAAAGTATCCCTCATTAGTTCCAATGTAGGACACGCTTTTGCTTTAAGTATTTCTTAAAATAGTGATTTCTATGCAATATGTGCAGCAAGCAGTGTTTAACTGTGTGAAGAGATTCACTCTGTCACAAACATGCAAGCACAGAAGAACCATATCTACGCAGACACTAGTGCTTGAGTCATGGGTGGTGACCCAGGGCTTCCGGGTTCTGCTGGTATCCCTCAAGAGCAGCCTTAACAAAATGTTCATCTGTAAATTGATTTTACAGCAGAGAGTTTCTTCGTTGTTGTTGCAAATCCCCATGGTTCATCAGATGGGAGGAAAGGGTAGGGAAAATCAAACTCCATGCCCTAGGAGCCAGGCTATCTTAGTGATTTACAGATGACCTGGGTGATCTGCAATCATTCTGAGCACGTGATATTGCTCAAGTCCTCCTGTCTCCCTCTCTCTTGCATACTCTCTCAGTATAATAAAGCTAAGGAAATCCAGGAGACTAAATTCAGTGCTGCAGATTAGTGACGGGAAGGAAACTGGATAGGCATGAATTAAACAAAACCATTTGCCTTTGCTCTTCTGCAGATGTTTTTCTCTCAGAAATGCAACTTCTTTTTTTGCAGGTGACACCCACACGTCTCCTTCACTTACTGGTGATGATAACAAGGGAGATAAACAACTGGAGCTCATGCAGTTAGACTTAATCTTTGTATGTCATCGTCACCAAGCAAAGCCACAGCAATAGGAAAAGAGATCTGTTTTCTGCTGCTCATTTCTAACTGACATTTCTTCACCAAGTTGCTCACGTAACCTACGGACTCTTTGAACTTCATTTTGGGCCTGCTACTCTTTCACAGTGTGTGGGTACTATCAGGCAGTGCTGAGCTGCAGAGCATGTATCCTCCACCTATACCTCCGTCCTCATTTTGCCTCTTTGCCTCAGCAGTTTGAAATCAGATCGCAGAACTACAACAGAAACTCCTTACTAAAAAAATTTAAACCAAGGAACAAGAAAGGAATACTCTGATTTAAAAAACTTATACTGGAGGTTAAATGTAGGGTTTGTAAGTAAGTAATCCTTTAGGTCAGGAAGGAGAAAAGACAGAAATAAGGTTATTTTTAAAATCTTTTTTGCTTAACTGTATATGCATGGTTATTTTGACCTAATTCTCTTAAATCAGAGACACTTCATCCTTCCAAGGGCTGCTTTTATTGAAGGAAATTCACTGGAGCTGCAGTCCAAACTAATGCATTTCTCTAGCTATTGGAGAGAAGCCCTGGAGTCGCTTAACTCCACTTTTCCTGCAGTCAGCCATTCATCCATCCTGTCTTTCCAGCCTGCAGTGGTGTGTGTGGCCACGCCCTTTGAATATAGTTTGCTGGTTTCATCTCAAGAGTTTCCTGGGACTCAATGGTGTGCCCAAATCTGTGTGCAAGACCTAATCTGGCTTTCAACACTGATATCGATGTAGCTGGTTTCCCACTGATGCATAGCAGTCTATGCAATCAAATGCGCTTCTTGAGGCAAGAAGGACAAGGGTGTTTTTAATACTGTTATTTCTAGTATATGGCCAGGGAGAGGCAGAAGTCTTCTTTGTGTAGTGCATCCTGCAGCTGGTTTGTTCATTTCCATTCCCTCAGGGACTGTTCCAGTGTTTCAGTGAAGTGGTTTCAGAGTAGTTTCTCCTTTAACCCCTTTTGTTTCTCCCATCCTTAGTGGTGGATTGCTCCGTCACAGGGCTGGACTTGAAAGTAGCGTCAACTTTGTTGGGAAAGGTTATTTCCCTGCTGTCCAATTCTGTATCTTCATAGTCTCATACTTTTTGTTGTTGTTAAGATAAAATATTGGCATTACTTCAGCATTCTGCTAATGAGAGAAAGAGTGACATGGGATAATGCTCCCAAAGGCAACATTCTGCTCCGGACTTCAGCCTCTGTCCCTGTGCACCACCAGGACGCAAACAGAGAAAAATTTCCTTTCTCCAGCCAGCTTTGATTTGGCTGGGGAAGGCTGAGGAGCCGAGGAAGAAATGCAACCAGCCGACTTCGTCATTTTCATGAGACACCCAAAAACCAGCTCTCATCCCGACTGCTGGTGTTTGAAGACGAAAGTAGCCCGAGGGCCATCACAGGCAGCAAGCATAGCAGGCAAATCAGTTCGTTCTGACTAACGATAGAGTGATCTAATTTAACGGGGCACTGACAAGGCTGTTGGGAATTAGCTGTTATCTGAGTTGGCCTGACTGGTGGTTGCGTCCGGCTACAGCCCTCTATGGGAGGAGCCTGAGGTGTCACTCGGGCTCAGTGAAACCTGCGCTGTCCCGACGGAATGCGACAGTACCTGGAGCCTCTCACCGCAGCCCTCCGCCTGCTGCGAGGGAGCTGGCCGGCACCGCCGAGCGGGATGTGCTTAGAAGGGAGGCCAAGTCCCCGTGGGCAGGGGAAAATAGTGCAATTGTCATTAAAGAGATGCTCCGGTCACACAAGGGGGCAGAAGAGAGGCTGGATAGGAAAGCTTCCTGCTGGCATTTCCTGCCTTTGATTTCTTAATTTTGCAACCTGATCTGTTCTTTTAAGGTACTTTAGGATGTAATTTCTTAGGCTTCTTTATTCTTCTGTGAATAGGATTTTGTAAAGCGGCCATTTCCATTTGATCCTCCTACGAGACTGAAACCACGATTTTAATTTCCACAGAACTGTACTGTTACAAATTGCTTGTTTGCGTCTCTGTTTTTGCTGGTTAGAGAGTAACCTTTCCAGGCTGAAATACTAGAGTTATTCCAGCGGAGAACATTTCAGCGTAATCCAGAATAGTTCCCATGAAGGAGTAAAAAGCCAGTGAGGAATGGTGTGGCCACATAATGATATAATGGCTAGGAAAACTGTGGCATTTGAAAATTCCTGGTCATTCCAATGGTTAGAGGAATGAAGTAGAGACAGCTCCTCAAAACTGAAGTGCTGCTGGTAAGTTTATGGGTCCTGAAATAAAGTTACATTTCATTGCTGTTAAACAAAATGGGAGGGGGGGGGGAAAAAAACTAATGCCTTAATTCTGGAGATCCAGTATTTAAAAAAAAAACAACCCACCCACCATGAATTTGAGATCATTCAACATTTTTTCTCTTAGCAAATGGGTTTGTATGAAATTGGCAACCTCCTAATACTTTGTCAGCCAAATTGGCCACATCAGACTATGTGCATGCCCTTGAGGCTGGAATAGTAATGTACTGTAACGTGATGCTCTAACAAAAGCACCTAATTGTGAAGAACAATCCATTTGCATCAAGATAAGCAGCTTGTAATGTTTCCCTCTCACAGCCACTTACAGACACTGACTTTGGCTACAAATTACTGCCTAATGCTGTTTTCAGCCTTCCCGATCTCTATGGGACTTTAACAAAGCTGATGTACTCATTACCCCAACCTGTTTTCTGGTTAGTGTGAATGACTAACAAAATTATGTCTTGGCCTGTGATTCATCTTGAATAAAGTATTTTCCACTCACACAGCAAAAGCCTTGCTGAAAGTGGAAAGTTTTGATCTTTAGCACTGAAGTCTTTGCTTGTGTGTTCCTAAAACTCAAGCTTTTTGTACCATGTTATTTATTAGCATCAAACACATCATCAGTTGCTTCTGCATGTCTAGAAGCATAATGAATTTGGCAATAGCCAAAAACCTGCTCTGCACAGGAAATGAAACGTACAGAAATCAAATGCACTGTGGGGAGCATGTGATGTGTGGGATTCCCATGTGGTTGTTTGGCACAACTGAAAATCTAAAGGCGATGGGAAAAATCAAAGGGATGAAAGACCCCCAATCCTTCAAAGAGAAAACAAGTACCTATCCAATCACCACATGGCTCCGATCTCCTATGGCAACTCCTTACCCCAAACCGAAGCGGGATGTTCCACACAAGATGGCCTTTGTGAAGCAAATAACTAGTCAGGGATACATGTGGAAGGCTGCATAATGGTGTTAGAGATTAACCAGATGGATGAGTTCCTGAGTCTGGCATAGAAATGAAAGTAAGAGAGATCATATGCAAAGTAGGAGGATGTGATATTGTTTGACAGACGTGTAGGGTTCATATTTAAAACTGCAGAAGAAAAAAATCTGATACAGGAGGAAGATATTGGACCTTGAGGGATTCAGACTAGAAGGAACGTCCGAGACTTTTGGCTTTAGTGAATCTGACAAGCCCAATGGTGAAGGTTCGAGATACTGCAAAGGTAACAGAGGCTACTTCCTCAGCACTTGTCTTCTAGGGCCTTTGTTCCCAGAAGCACAGAAGAGCGGGGCTGTTTGCACTGTGCTGGAGACGTGCAGAACAGGAATCAGCGAGCGGAGGGGCTGGAAGTGAACAACCCTTTGTTGACCCCTTGCAACACATGTTGATTGCTGTTCAGATATGATAACTGCAGATCAGATGTTCGTTTGACACTGAGATCCAAAAGTGGGGGAAAGGAGGATAAGAAGTTAAATCACTGTCAACAGGATTCTATCTGCATTTGAGTTAAGATCTGTGTGCAAAGCCAAAAACTCTGTTGATCTCTCACTGTCCTCTATGAGGGCCAGTTTCCAAGTTCGGAGCAGCAACAGAGGGAGATTTTTCTTTACATCATCCCATAAACAGCATATAGACCCCAAAGGCGGGGCCAGGGATGGCTAGGGCTGTCCTGGCATGTTATGCATTGCCTAATGCCAGATGGAATACATTAGGACTGCTCTGTTTGTCGTATATGCTAAGCCACGTATGCAGAGCTAGACTCCAGGCTTAATTGGCTTGCTTCTCTGCAAACACTTTCTTTTAGTCCCTTACAGTGGTGGATAAAAGGTATTTACTGGTGTCTCATCTCCAACAGTCTGTAATTTGTGTCCCTACAGTGCTTTAGTATAATGGCGATGTCCATTTAAACAGAGTGCTGAGGCCTCTCCTGTCCTGGTTCTCCTCGGGTTTTTTGTTGCATGTTTAGGATGTTTCCATGTATCTCCCTTTCTTTTTGGTCAGTCAAATGAATTAATATATTTTCCAGGTATTCCAGGACTTACTTTCCAGTATCACATCCTGGGGGCTATCAGTATGTTTTAAATATGGAAATTACAATAGTGTTAGGGGAAGGAAAACAAATTATACCAACATTTACTTTAGAAAGTAATACTTTCCTCTGACTAGCCTCAGGCCCAATGCATTTATTCAGGATTTAATTTACTGTATCTATTTAATAATTTTAAAAGGAGATTGCAGAAAGTATAATGAAAGTCTAAGGAATACAGATATAATAGGATAGATACATCTGTATCTAAAAATATATACATAGTTTAAACAAAGAACGTTTACCCTGTTTTATACTTTTGGTACATATTTGCCATCTCACCTTACATTTGTACTAGAAAATGTGATTTTTCACAGTGCATTGTAATCAGAGCACTTGTTCATGTCAGTCTATACAATGAAAACGCTGGAGGATGGCACAGAGCGTGGCGAGGCAGGGCCATGCCCTGGCGGAGGACTGTGCCCAGCCTGCTGCTCTCCACTGGGAGTGGCTGTATGCCCCTGGCACATCCACTTCTCCCCTCCCCGTGAGGAGGGAGGTAGCAAGGCCAGTCAGTGCCAGTGAGGAGGGCCCAGCTGGCACCATGCAGGGACTGCCATGGGTCCTGTTGGCTCCCTCCCCTCCGCCCTGCTTGGCTGTAGTGCAAAGGTGCCATGAGGGGCTTGTCAGGAAAAGAGAGTAAAAAATTTATGTGGAAAAACGTCAGCCTCGAGGGGATGTGGTGAGGGGAAAGGAGAAGAAGAAAGTAAAAAGACTTTTTTTAGAAGTTCTACAACTCAATCATAAGTTTGTGGGTTTGCTGAACCAACCCAGAGCGAAGCTCTCGGGGCCTGCTGGGTCCTAGACCACGGTCTTGTGCCAAGCGCAGAGCACTGCCCCATGGCAGTGGGTGCTCGGGCCCCACTTGCCATTGCCCGTGTGGGCGCTGCGCCCTGCCCTGGCAGAGCTGTGCTGGGGTCGGGGGACAGCAGGCACCTCACTGCTGCTCAGAGGTGGCAGAGCACTCATCAGGAACATGGTTCGTGGTGATATGACACAGAACAAATTGGGGTCAAGCCAGCAAACTCAAATACGCTTCCAGTTTGGATGTGCCAAATAGTTTTTCTTGGGTTAACGTGATTGCTGCCACACTTCCACATCTCTACTTCTGTCATGTTCCCTCAAAGAGAGGAAGAATTTTCTTATCCCAGTTTGGAGGAAAGTAAACGTTATACAATCCCAATTTTATTTCAAGGTGGGAATATGGATTTATTTTTCATTTAATTGTTTATTCAGTAGTCCCCATAGAATAAACCTCATCTCCCCAGTATGAAAAGGGATTTAGTCCAAGACAACCTCAATTACATTTTAAGATGTCTTGTTAATGTAAACATGCTTAACTGAAAGAATGAAGCAGGTTTTGCTGAAGACTTTGTCCTGCTCTGTCATGGAGCATTCCTGAAGAACATCTTTAGATAGAAAGGTAACCTCCAGACAACACAAAGTTCCTCAAAGTGCCCAGAACAGTCCCTGCAGGCAGCTGAGCAGGTCCAATTCACAGTGGTGGGAACAAGGACCCTCTCACTCCCCAAAATTGGGTGCTTATGGGAAAAATTTCAAGTGATCTTTAGTTGCTCAGAACTGGGCCCAGATTTTCAAAAGAACTCTGGTACAACCTAGATGCCAGCAGATGTGTGTGAATTTTCAGGACTCAGCCGAATGGCTTTTGGATAGAAACAAAAATTCAAAAACGAAACTAAAGCTCTCCTCAAAAATTGACTTCTATATCTTCTAATTCTTCCCATATGACTTTGTGTTCCCTCATTGTGGGAGGCAACCAAAACAGAAATGGGGTTCTTCAAGATTACAACAGATCTCTTGTCCTCTTCTGCTTGTCTTGGTTTTGTCTTCAGGTTGATTACTTTCTCACTCTGTGGAGCTGCTTGGTCATGACTTCAAATAGCCTTATGAACATTTACAAAGCATCTGACATAAAGACTCAGGTGTTGAAAGTTTAGCCGTTCTCTATCAACTTGATTTGTCCTGGCAGCCCATTTGTGCCACAGCCTAATAGTTTGGATGTCTTCTGGCTGAGTTTTCCCACTTTCTTTCAAGCATGTGTTTTGAACTTCAGACTGTGTCCTGGTCTTGTAGGGAAGAAAAGATTTATTTTTTTTTACGTTTTGCTGTATTTAACAGCAACAAGGGTTTCTGAGGATTAGATATACAGGAAAGGAAATTAAGGGTTGTATCTAAGGCAGCAGTTACTGGGAAAGGTCAGAAGTTCTGGTTCTCCCAACAGCTGAGCAAAACCACAGGTGTTAGGAGGAGACCAGCTCTGAGGTCTGATGGCCTCCTTCTGTCTTGCCCACTCAACACAGGTTGTCTCTCATTCTCAGCTGTCACGAGCACAATCTTTTTTTTACACCCACCCATCCCTGCTTTTTATGTTTGTTTTTTTCTTTTAGTATATTACATCAAAGTCTAGCCAATACTTGCTATCGTGTAGGTATCCATGATCAATAATGGCAAACATAGTGAGCAAATGAGAGGTTGTCCTTCCATGTCCAAGAGCAAGTGGCTGCCTAGAAGCATATGAGGCTACTGGTGGGTCAGCTGGTGCGTGTCACGGCTGCCAGGACCGATAGGCAGTGTAGTCTCGTGTTGGTGCATAGGGTGGGTAACCCTTGTTCTTCTGGTATGGCGGGTGCCGGGGAGTCATGTTCATGTAGTCACTCTGACGGTACATATTCTTTTTGGATTTTTGCTGTGGGAGAAGGGTGAAGAGAAGTGTGAAAACTTTCCTGCAATCAATCTGTCCCGCCTGGTGTAAACATCTGAATAGGGAGAAGAAGAAAGTGAACAGGGAGCCTTTGTGCAGAGGGTTTTTACTGTTGATAAGTCCTGAGACAAGTTAATAATGGGTTTGATTAATTTTTCCTTCTTTGAATTACCAAATTGTCTCATCCAACTCTCATATTATCTGCTGACAGTTTTGGCCCCAGGTCCTGCTTCATTAATAAGGGAGCCTCAGGTTTAAATAGATTTTGAGAAGAATTAGAACACATTCTCATAAAATAATCTATGGAATTTGCCCAACCTGAATGTCGGTCTCCAGCTTATCTGCTGAGAGATTTACAGTGTTAGTTCTCCAGGTAAAGGAATGCTGCAAACCAAGAACATGAACTGATACCTCTCACCATCAGCTCTCAGCTGTGGAATGACTCAGCAAAAGAAATACCGTCTGAGCAGTGAAGGCTGTCCTCATTTATTAGGAAGAAAAAATAAATTAGCTTAACTCAGACAGAATAAGAGTAGGTAAAATCAGCCTAGACTATATGTATCATGGCTTGCCTACCATTTACAGCAGTAACATACAACATATATATTGTTGTTCTGAGCCTTCCTTTAAGGTGCAAAAGAATCAGAGCTGATGTTAGTCCTTTATCTGTCTCAATATCTGGGCCTCAAGAATCTCATTTCCACTATTGAATTCCTGCCTCACAGTGTCTCTGTGAGACTAGGGAGACATCACCTCTTTCAGAAATAAAAGTAGTAGAAGACAGGTGAAATAATTTCCCTATAATCACAGAGGAAGTTTGTGGCTACAGCAGTATTTGAACCTCTGACTGCTGCAGGCTGTGCGTAAGGTTGGTGGGTTTTTATGTAGCTTAAGGCTTTATTGATCGGGGCTAGGCAAAGTGCTTCTATGTTTTTTTTCCTTAATACTGATCATGCCTTCTTTTGCAATTTCTTTTCTACTGAAATTTCCTTCCTATGTATGTAGATATTTGTATATGCAGCAATATACTTGTGGTGCTGTGGAATTGGAGGAGGTTTGCATTAGAAAATGTGATGGCTGAATTATTCTGTACATGCAGAGTGGGGCAGTTACTATGTAACATTCTAAGCTTTTTTATATTTATGTTACATATATGCAAAGTGTAAATTATATACTGCTTAAGCCATGAAATGTAGTCGATGCATGTAAATCATTAGATACAAAAGCTTTACCTGTATGTGTTTATCTCTGCAATATAGGATTTTTAATTCACCTAAGAGGTAATTTGGCATGGGAGAAAGACTTTTTGCTAGTGTAAGTGAATGCTGGGCTGTTATAGAATCAGATACTGCCATTCTTTGGAGAGGAAAGCAGTTTTCCTCCAGGGAGGGCAGAACTGCATGAAAATAGACACCTTAGCTGCTTTCAGGAACTGAAATGAAACAGGCTGTCAAGTATCATATTTTAGGACCTTTTTTTACAATTCACAGTGTCTCCTATGCAGCTGTATTTACATTCAGCAATGCTCTAAATAACATCCACAATCAGAATACACATTATCAGGATAATATCACCAGCAGTGATAAGAGCAGGTAGAAAACTGATGCAGCAAACGGCACACATCGCAGTGCAGCCTTGTTGTTCTTGCTGGGGGCAGACATGTTGGCAGAAAAGTGCAGAGCCGTTAGGTACCAAACAAATACAGCAGAGAGAAAATAGTTCTGATTTTAAAGGATGGATTTGAAGGTGCAGCATCTCATCAGGGCACAGCCACTGTAGGACGGCAGTGGAACACCAGCAGCTGTTTGCTGTAATCTTTCAGCTCTCCTAGGAGTCAGCCTCCACAATACAGCACAAAGAGGAACTACTTAACCTGACTTTGTGTTTTCCTATGACAATGCCCCATTTGATTGTTTTCCATTAGAAATGGCCGTATATTGAGCAAGTGTGTTTTTGTGAAACACTTAACAGATCTCAAGCTTCAGCTAGCAGCGAGAGTGTCTTTCTGTACACATACAATATCTGACCTGACGGGGACTCTGGACCTTTTATACAGGCTACCTCATAATGTGCTGAAAATAGCTATTTAACAAACAAAGATGCAGGGGAAAAGCAGAGTGCAAGGAAGAGCGCTCTCTACAGTCATTGCTCATGTCTTCCCTACATGGATTAAGTAGTGTAAATCAACTCCGGGAGATCACAATCCTAAGCCTGTTCTAGGAAGATGTCCTTCTGCAGCCTCTGCATCATGCCTCACTCTCTCTGTGCTCTAGCAGACAGAACTGGATGTGACATGAGCCAAACAACTCTCCAGAGAGACTAGAAAGATTAGAAAGCAAAAGTAATGAGCCATAAGACTGTCTCAGCTTTCTTAGGGTTAATGGACAGAAGCAGCTAAGGGATTACTGAGATCCCAGTGCTCCAATTCCCTTGCAGTCAAACTGCCAGAAATAGTGGGTACTTGAGGGAACTGCTCGATAGGCACAAGCTATCAGTGCAGATGGTCTTGGCCCAGCTGAGGGTTCCCTGAAGATTGTTTTACTGTAGGTGAGCTCCTTCTGTCAGTACAGTCTCAAAGGGTTTTGCCATGAATGCTTGTAGTACTAGACTTCCCTGACAGGGACAACTGGCAGAGCTAGACACAGTCTCCCAGCGCTGCTGATGTGCAGGACACTGCTGACACTGTGGCATTACTCTTTGCTTTAGGACTCTACTGCAAAGGCCTGACTCCCTGCCTGAGGAGCAGCTGGTGCTACAAGTCTTTTGGGGCACAGCATGGGTGTGCCATCTGTAGCTGGGGTGCAGAAACACTGTGATCCTGAAGTGGGAGGGTATCAGTGAGTTTGTGGTGAACATGGCAAGTACAGCCTGAGAAATTAACTAGGAACAAGGAGCACACAGAGCAAAGGAAAACAGTAGTTTCTTACCCAGTAGTTAATAAAAATTGCAGTTATTAGCATGCTGTAGAAAGCGAGAACTGCAGTCATTGCCACCATAATCCAAAAAGGAATTGCAGACTGAGGTTCTTGTGTTTGAAGGGGTGTCTCTTAAAAGAAAAGAGCAAAGAAAACTTTAAGTACATGAAAACACAAACTTCAATCTCTGCCTGTTTACTTCTTGTTTCAGTGCACCATGTGTATTAATCATCATTTTAAGAAGGCTTCTTCAGGATGTCAGGAGGAGGAATGTAGTTTTGTGAGGCAACGCAACGTTGTTTTTTTTCTTAAGGAAACAAACTGCCTCAAGCCGTTATATAGGGATGATACTGGCTGACAGAGATTTCCCAGCTCACCTGTCACATGAATGACGGTCCCGTTGCTCTTCTCATTGCAGACATATGGGGGTGGATACATGGCCTCAATTTTGCAGAAGTAGATGTCAGTTTGGTTGGCACTCATATTCCAAAGACTGAAGATGACTTTGTCTTCTTTAGGAGTGCCCTGGCAGTTGAATTCTTTATTTGAGTTGCTGCTAATTTTGGTTTTGTTCCAGGAAATAAAGCAAACTTCAACTGCACTGTCTGTTCCTTTGTGCAGCGAAGCTCGAAATTCCTTCCCTGTTCCATTGTAGGTGTAGTTGCAGACTAGCGTTGCAGTTTTGTTAGCTACAGTGAGCAAAGGACGCTGAGCCACTAAAATCTTGTTTTCTGTAAGGAAGAGGAGTAAGTGAGAAAAACACTTGTTTATAAAATCGGGTATGAGACTTCAGAACCACGCATCCTCCCATGCAACTCTTCTCCATATCTCTTCTACCCCACTGACACTCCCTACTAGGGAGTACGTAACCACCAAGCTCTAGAAGAAGTTTCTCACAGGAGCTCTTGTTGCAGCAATTCCACTCCATATAAATAATTACATAGTCACTAGGGGAAACTGTGAGGTCAAGAGTGTTTTTCTTTGGAGTCAGAACACTCATACAGAAAGTGGCCCACGTGATTAAGATTTAACATCAGGGCTCAGAATGCTACTTAGCATGTGTGTGCGCTTGTGTGTGTATGTATAAAGCTACTTTAGTCTATCCTTTCCTTAGCAAACAGTTTCCCAGCAGGGAGCATTATGGAGTGAAAATACTGTGAATTCAAAGCTTAGTTTAGCAGTCAATTAAGGTAATATTATTTATACATTTGCTTTTTAACCCAAGAACAGACTTGAGGAGGTTGCAGGTGGAATTTGCTGAACCATTTCAAGATTTGGTCCTTGTATGATGAGCAATAAAAGCATGAACTGCTATCATTTCAATGCAGAATAAGTCAATTCTCTAGTTAGCAGCTGTAGTAGATTTTTCATCTCTCAAAGGACTCAGGAGCTGACTAATTTGACACTGCTTTGGCACTTAGCACTTGAATGGCCTGCAAAAAAACGTGTCACGTGGAGGTGTAATTCAATTTGAATTGACCAGACTGATACATAAACAGGAAATGTTTTTTGACATTTAGACCTCTGTGCTACCATCTGCCAAACAATGAAACACTATTCAGGACTGTGCAGAAAGACGACTTCTTCCAAGAAAAATCAATCTGTACAAATGAAGCCTGACTTTTCAAATGATGACCAGTAAGGAAGAGGAAGGGAATTCTAGCTTTTAAGCTAGGAACTTACCAGAGGTAAGGACAACGTTTTGCATGCGTGTATATGACTGCGTAAGCCTTCATGCAAGCTCAACTCAATACGAGATCTCAGTTGCTTTTTATAGATCCCTGAGAATTGCTGTCATACAATGACAACTGTATCTCTTGCCCTCAAGATCTGCTGCAAAACCGATATTCTTACTACTTAATTCATGTGACAAGACTTAAAAAAAGCTAGTAAGGAAAACGGAGTCTGAAGGAGGCCAGACCCAGAATGCCCAGAAAGCAGGTATTTCACCATGTTAAACAATATTTAGGACCAAGTGGCTACATTTAGTCTGTTCACACCTGCACAAGAAGATGGAGTACCCCAGCCTCTGGAGTAGGATACTCCTTTGGGATGAATGTGATCCAGGGAGTAAAGTAAACACAGAGAGATGCATGGATGGCCAGGACTTGAAAGGTGTGGGCAGTAAAAACAACCCACGGCTAGCAGGTTACCAGCCCAACCCATAAAACTACTGAAGTTGTTAATTTTCTCACTGGAAGTCTCGTTGACCAGCCCTGTTTTCTTGTGAGAGTGTGAAAACATGAGACAGGGAATGCTCTCCTGCCTCATGTTGAGCAAAGACAGACTGTAGTCCATCCTCCTTGTGTCTCTTTGTTCAGCTCAGTTAGTATGGGGGGTGGAGCAGAGCTCATCACAGCTCTGAAATCTCATGTTTGCAGGGAACCCAAACACTGTGAAACGTTTTGTTTAGATGAAGGATGAGCATTTTCCAACAGAAGGAGACATGGATCTTGAAATACTGGAACTGAGCAGCAGATTAACACACAAGGCAGGTTTTTACTTGAGGTGCTGTCTGTGGTGAATTTTCATTGAAATGAAGACATTTGAGCAAAACATTTTGGTTTCATCGAATCAGCATTTTCCGACAAAAGTTCTCGCATATACTTATAAGGCATTCTAGTAAAGGGTGAGGTTTGGATTCCACCCTTTTAGACAAGGTATTTGATCATGATTTTTTTGGCCAGAAGACTGACCTTTGGCCTAAGTGGCAATGTAGTAAGTCTGTGGTGGAATTGTTCTACCTTTAGCACAGCAAAATCTCCCTTGAGACAGAGTTATTCTGATTTGTACTGCAGTAGTGCCCACCACTACAACCCCAATTGTCACAGGGGCTCAATACACCTTCAGAAGAAACCTTTTCTATCTCAGAGTTTACCACCAAAGTAGGCATCCTGAAACGGACATTTGCATTACACTTCAGAAAAATGCTTGCCTGTTTTTCACGACAAGTACTTACATAAGACTAATGGAAGTTTATTGCTCAGCCTGATCAGATTTTTGCTGTGGCCAGAGGAAAGACAAAGATCACTGAAAAACTCATCACTGAGGGACCACCTTCAAATGTTATTTAAACCCTTCTGCAGACCGGAATGACTTACCCTCAGCTTTTCCTGATGCCAGCTAAGCCAGATTCCCCACGTTTAGTACATAGCTTCATGCCTTGAGCTCCACTGTTTAGCTACAGCTTTGGACTACCTATGTCCCTGCCATGCTATTGTGTTAACTGGCAATGAGTCTCTTTTGATTCACCCACCTAAATAAGTTCCTTCAATTTATTTCCACCTCTTGGATTTATGGTCTGGTCTGTTTGCCTTGGCATGCAGCTTGGGTGTTGATAACCCAGCCCCACGCTGCTGATGTTGGGATGCAGGATGGCTGAGCAGTGGGAAAAAGTCTATTTCCAGATCCTTGAACGAAGACTGTTCCTACATGATGTAAGCTAAGCACCTGAACACACAAAGTGGCTCTACTAGTTCAAATCTAAGTTGATTGAGGGAGATCTTTGGTTTTCATTTATAGGAACTAATTAGCAACATGTGAACAAGTCAGGCTGCAAAGCCAGCGAGAGCAAGACAGGCGTACTCTGCAGGTGTGTTAGACTGGCCCTGCTATCATCCTCCCCCAGGCTTGGCTTTTTTTTTCAAACTGAAGAAAGTCAGTCATGCCAAAATGTGTATTGTATTCACGGGGAAAACAGCGTAAGGCCCAACATCCCTTCCTTCACTTGTGATCTGAATAGGATTTGATTATATTCTTAGTAGGATCTGGACCATTCTGAGCAAATGCAGGCTGAGGCTGCTCTTGCCTTCAGAGACAGTTTTTCTCGTAAGTGTCGGTTTGGGTCTGTTAAAATGGTGAAACTCTGAAACATTTAGTATGTGTTTCCATTAGTGTATGCTTTCCCCTAAACAGGGTTATGAGTGCAATTTCCAGAGCTGTGTTCAGTCATGCTCCATTGTAATAAATATCTGTATCTTGGCCTTATCCAGCCAAGAAAATGGCAGTTATGAAAATTCATTGCCTACGGTCTCAAAAAGCTGTGAAGTCTAAAAATGTAAAATCACTTAAGCCAGTGTGTGCAGGCTGCAAGCATTCTCAGGATCTTAAGATTTGTATTCAATGATGTGTAAGATCTCTAAATGTTTGTTAAGCTTTTTTATACCTTATTTGTCATGTTAGACATTTGCTATAATCATATATGAGGGGTTTTTTGCAGCATGAAAAAAAATGTCATCCATATATAATAACAGTAAAATACTGACTCTCTAGTCATGGACCTCTGATCTTCCTTTCTTATTTGCCAAGAAAGTGAAATAGAGACTACAAAGTACGGAAAATTGTTATTTTGAGTTTCTTTTTTTCCAGAACTTTCCATGAATCATCATCAGCTATTGGAAAAAAATATTCTGCTAAAAATATTTTTTACTCTCCTTCCTTTCTTTTCCATGCCAGTTGGTTTCAAGGAGCTATTTGCCAGAGCAAGGAATCTGGGAAAAGTTGGGATTTCTATAAGCACAGTAGAGAAATGGGCCACTTAAGTCCCTGTGAGGACAGAGGAAAACCTGAAAGGAGTTTACTTAATCCACAAATGAAAAGAAACACAGGTATGTTGTAAACAGAACTATTCTATTTTTAATGCTGCCCATCTGTTGTTCAGTTACCTTTATTCTTCTCTCCCAGGTGCAAGGGTCTTTCTCTCTTACTTTGGTTTTAGGTCGCTCAGCTGTGTGTATAACGTGCAGCTGGAGGGAGCTGCCCCTTCTACCCATCACAGACTTGCTTTCTGTTAATCTTTCCTACTTTGCTGCAAGTACCGCAGGAAGTATAGTACTATAATAAAGCCCAGGTGACACTCTTGCTTTGATCAAACCCACTGTGAGCACAGGGAGTTTTCTTGTCAGTTCATGATTTTTTAAAATATTTTTTAACCAAGAATTTGTTGATGTCATCCCAATCTTGGCTAACCTTGCCTCACACATCTTCCGCATTCTGGTAACCTTAGTGAGGTAGAGGTTGATTTTAAGACCAAGAGACCATAAGCCAGAAGGTTCTGTGGCTAGTGAAAAGATAAGTTCATTTGCTGCAGTGGGAACACTGTTATATGACTTCTTCCACAAAATATATGGGACAGTCAACTTGATCTAGCCATCTCTCTAACAGACCATAGCAAGGCAATTATTTAGCCAACAAAAAAGGAGAGAAGACAGACTTTGTAAACATGAGGGTTTCTGCAAAAGGGAAATGGAACAAACCAATCTTTTGAGTCTCTTTCCATGATTCAGACTCAAGCTGCAGCACTCACTGGCACAGTGTAACAGCAGCAGAGTGGGACAAATTCTGGTGTCTTCCCCAAAACGAAATACTTGAGGCCTATAATAGACTTGAGGCTTGAGGAAGTCCTGCAGGGTTTTGACCTGCCTTAATGCAGGTCAAAACCATCTCGATTGAAATGAAGAGGTGGAGAAAAGACACAGGATAAATATCAGCCCTGAGAAACAAGTGACCTCATGTGCTTCTCTTTAGGCTGTGGAAGAGTCTCAGTGAAGCTACTGGAGAAACTCAAGTTCTTCATCCAAACCAAAAATATAAATGTCTGTGGAGACAGGGCATAACCCCTGTGGCTGATAATCAAACCTTATATTTTATTTTATTGCAATTCAACAGAGTTACTTAAAAGCCGTTCACACCTCATGGAAATGTTTTTTAAAACTGTTAACCCACTGCTGATGCTTATCCCCTCCTGGAATCAGTGCCTTCTCTGACAACCCTGGGGCCCACTGTAGAAATAATTATAATATTGAAAACACGGAATTATAAACATGGCAAAAGGACAAGGAAGAAAAAGCCTATGATCTCTTACAGAAACATAGATCATGGTGTCATGCAAATTACAAGCCTTCACTGAGGTAAAGAGTTAGAGAAAAATAAGGCAGAAATAAAGAAAAAAATATTCAATCGTATCTCTGATATTGGAAAAAGCAACTCTTTAAAGATGTTCTATATCTGGAAAGTTTTGTAGTGGAAAACAGATTTTTCTTCCTGTCCGTAATTTCTCTGTAAAATACGAAATGCTGATATTTGGAGAAGACCCAGTAACAACACTTCACAGGCCAGCAGTTTGAAAAATTGTCTGTCTCAAGATTATCCTATGAAAAGCCATCGTCTCTTGCCTTCCTTTTCACTTTGATGTACCCCTTGGAAATATGTGTTAGCTCCAAACATGTGAACGCTGCATCAGCAAGACGATGCCAAGACAAAATGCCCTCAGCCACAAGAACCAAAGATTCAGAAAGATTCATTAAGACTCAAGATTTCAAAATCACCAACAGACTTTGTTGTTGTTGTTGAAAATCTTTTTAAAAAGAAGCTAGACATCTAGCAAGTATCAGCAAACTACTAAATGCAAAACCCAGAAACTCAGCAATTCCCATCCTCCCATCTTTGAGCTCAATAAGCAACTCTGCTTTTGCTCCTTTTATTTGCTAGTTCTGTGAGGATGTGGGTGGGCTCAGCTCTGCAGCCCATCACACCGAGCTGGGCCGTGGTGGCACCTGGAACTTTGCAGAGGAGATTTGGGGTGGTGGAGAGGCTGCCCCAAGAGAAGCATTGGCATCAGGTCTGCTCAACCCCCCGCCCTACAAGAGAAAGCACTTGTGAGCAAAATTTGTAAAGCCTAGGGGGAAGGTGAAATGACTGCCCCTCACTCTATGCATGCAATTGCCAAATGCTTCTGGAGAGAAGTAAAATTAAAAGAAAGCTCTTGGATTTTATCTTGGAGGGATACTTGTAGCAGGAAAAAAAAATCAGCCTCTGAGTTATAATCAGATTGATCCATGTGCAGTCATAGCAGCATGCTTTGTCTCTCCCCTTTCTCCAAATACAGAATAATTTGTACAGAATTAATTCAAAGCTATACTAGACCTTCTCCCTCCTGATGATCAAAGTGAGGAAAAAGAGTGGAAAGGATTGAAATGTGCAGAGCTTTTGTTACCTGTTACATCAGCAGTGGGGATGAAACAGAGCACCACGAGGATCCCCGGGAGCATGGTGCTAATGGTGGGCCCAACGCCTTGTCCCCACCCCCTCCAGGCACTGCCACGTCTCCCAGGGCCCGCGCCACCAGCCTGCCGTCCCCACGGGGCCAGCCTGCACCCTCGGTTGCTCACACAACATCTCTCCTCCTCCCTCCGCAGCACATGATACACAGCCAAGTGAAACCACCACGATGGCAACGCTCGCGCAGGAAGTTAAATTGTTTGATGACTTTAGCTTTAGGAAGTTTCCTCTGCAAAGCTCAGTAACACCAAAAAGGTGGTGGCAGCCCACCTTTCAAGCCAGAGACTCTCATCCCTGTATTGCAAGATGTATGTTTGTGCTTGGGGCTCTGCAAGGTTGCTCGTATCAGGGAGCAATAGACTTCCTTAGGGGTGCAGCCCTGTTTCTTTACCAAGAGTACATACAGATGTACACTGTTCCTATCATCATGGTGGAAGAAAAGAGGGGTTTCCAAGATCCTGGTTGCCAAGCTTGGCACCTCGTGAAGTTGTGTGCTCAGGAAACTCCATTTCTCCTCACTCCTAGGAGCAGAAACCTTCCTCTCTTGGCCTGCCAGCTTGCCTCTTCATGCCTTCCCAGCATGAATGCAATTCACGTCTAAATAAAGGCAGCGTGCAGCAAGCACACTTCTCAATCAGTGCTTTCACTAGAGGTCTTCTTATTTAAAGTTTTTTCTCTTTGACTCAACGTGGTAAGTGTTCACTCTTTTTTTTCCCTGCTGGTTCAATGTCACCTCTCCCCTTGAAACAGCAGGACTGTGAGAGCCAGTTAATGGCATTCGTAACTGTGTAGAGTTATGGTTATTAACTAATTACTTTTGTCCACCAAAGTAGAAATATTTAACTGTATCAATGCCTGTCATTATCTGTGATTTATTTCAGAGAAAAGAGGAGGTGTTTAGCAGGAAGACTTTCAAGAAGATTGGGCTGTTGTAGAAAGGGAGGAAGAGCCATGAACTGCTCATTTCTCCTTAGTATATGAGGTCTTTGGGCCATGTTTTATCAGAAATTATGCAGTCTAAAAGCAGCTTTCACTGCAGTCTAGAGATTCTAACAATTTTCTTTTGGTTTTGTGATCAGTGTAAATTGCCTTCAATACTGACAGTTTTGGAATTTCCTTATACTTAAAAAATAAAAAAGAGAAAAAAAAGTCAGATTCTCTTTCTTAGCCCACTTTTGTGGTTTCTAGATAAATATCCTGAAACCTTTTTTGAGCCAATATGACTGTACCTCCAGTTATCAATGAAATAGTCTCAGCTTAACTTGAAGTGAGAAACCCCAGCAAAGTTATAAAATTTAGTACTGTTTTGCCGAACTGTCCTGACTCAGAGATGAAAACCACTGTTGTCATATCTTCTGACTTAAGTAACTGAACTTACACAATGTACGCATGTAACATTTATCAAGCCTCGTGCATGCTTCTGCATCCCAGCTGGATCAGGTCAGATCCTCTCTGTATTTGGAGTATGGTCTGGAAATGCACAGAGTGTATAATCTCCACCCATCAAAGGATTAGCAGAGTATACTGCAAAGAGAGAGCTATCACCCTTCATTTCACCAGCATATGCTGGCAAAGGGACACCATTCAGATGGAAACCTGATTGTGGAAACAGTTGTGGAGGGAGAGGCTCTTCTCTGCAAACACCACTAACAAAACCCAGGAGGGAACAGTGTACATTCTCTCCAGTGTGGCCATGGACCTATTTACTCCCTTCTGTCCCTTATTGCTCCTCATGTGCCTCTCCCACAGGGAGGACAGACCAAGGCTCTGACTGCAAACAGGAACTGGACTGGTGGAATAGAGGAGAAGGAAGAGGGGCCACTGAGATATTGCCCACTGTGGCCCTAGAGACCAAACTGTGATGTACCATTTCTCTCTGTGCTGATGAACAATGGGACCAGCATTTCCCTTTCTGGAGCGTCTGGTCCTTCAGTAATGATTTTAGTTTTGCCATATGATGTCCTCTTTGATCCCTGGAGTAAGGAAGGACATTCCCCCCCTCCCCCCCGCCCCCAAATAGCTCTTGGCTCATCTGCACTTCTTGCTTTTCTAGGATTTTAGAAGGGTAGTAAGTAATCATTGTGTTCCTGAGAGTACGTCTCCTTTCCTTCTCCAAATTGCAGCTCTTACTCTAATTTAAACAGTTCATTTCCGATCACTTAGACACTTGACTTTGTCACTTCACATGTGTGATCTTTTTCTGCTGCCAAAGTTATTGTGAGGGTAGGGGAAGAAGATATTACATCTTTCAGCAAGCTGTCTCGGACTTAGGACAAACCACCTAAAAGTTTGTCTACGAAAAAAAAAGAAAATGTCCCCTGGTATGCCTTCACTCTTAATTTTCCATTATTTTCCTACATCTCTTAAGTATCTTTCCTTTTATACCTGGATCATTACCCGAGAGTGTTCTGCAGTAGCGTTAATTCAGGCACCATTCACTCCTATTCTTACCCCATTTTCCATTCAGATTTCAGTCTGTTGAGTCTGTCTGTATGTTGGCAGACAGGCTCTGCTTGCTGTCACAGTGATGGAAATCCAGACTAACATTATAATTTCTGTGGAGCTAGAGCTGTGAGAGCACTGAAAGAACTAAAAATGCACTTTGGACATGTTTGGGAAAAAGAAGCTTTCCATCCCATCACCAAGTGGCTGAAATTGCAGTCCAAGAGAAGTAAATGAGAGGTTTGTAAATGGGTTTTCAGAGTACACATGAATCGAGACTATGGGCTTGGGCTTTTTACTGGTCACAGTATGTAAATGAAATAACAGTCCAGGTGTTTGATCGTAGCTTTTCTAGCCTACTGTTAGAAAACCAAGCACTGACAGGAGCTATGACTTGAGTTTTAGAGAAATGCTGATGTGTTCTAGTATGGTTTCTCAGAGGATTGTCTTCAAAAGAATCCCAAGAAATGCCAAGCAGGCTGACAGTTTGCCATTATGTTAAAGAATGAGGAAGTAAGGACCCACATATCCTGAGCCAAGTGTTCAAATGTTAAAGCAAAAAAAGAGATTCTATATTTGTTCTGATTAAACAAGTGGATAGTTTAGAAGTTAATTTTAAAATAAATGGAGTCTTCCTTCAGTCACTGGAAGTTGTACAGTGCCATGATTGTTCCCAGCACATACTCCTGTTCCCTGGCAAATGAAAATGTATGTGCATACTAGAAGAGTAATTGCAACAATATACTATCATTCATTTATTCCTGAGGAGTCCAGAGTAATGGCAAGACAGTAGGTCACTAAAATTCTTATTTAACTACTATAGACAAATAACTTTTAAGTCCTGGACTATCCTGCAACTCCATACAAAGATGAAATTTAACAGGTATCTGAGAGAATCTTCCTCTTTCTTCCTTCCCCACCATGAAGAATCTCAACACAGACCTTGAGCAAGTAGTCTAGGTAGGCTTTATTCTGCTTGTTCTGCATGCAGCTGCAAGAGTAAACGCTTTCTTTCCTACAAGTGCAAATATTAAAACATCTTTACTCTTCCATTGCTGCTGCAAATAATGATTAGTTATGAATATGTATACTTGGTACAGATGGAATTCTTTCATATCTTCCTTACAAAGACAATGTGCTTTAACTAGCTGCTGTAAAGATGCAGAAGTGGGGTGACAGAAAGAGTTTTTTTCTCGGGAGTCAACAAATGGTCTATGATACTCACCCCCTACTGTGTCTGGTAAGCTAACCTTAAGGAGTTATGCTGCATTTGTCTTCTGAAGCACTTCCAAAAGTTACATGTTGTTATTTTTGTCTTACAGATGGGGATTGGAATCACAGCAAGGTGAAGAGACACGCCCAAGGACATACCTCAGGTTAGTGGCAGAGCTAGGAACCTTTGTGAGTAGCCCTGTGTTCTCTAGCTTCCAATGTCTCATCGGCTTTCTGATGGACGGCCTCTGTTCTATGTTGTTTCCCTTGCACATTCATGAATTTTCCCCATGTTGCATGGTTTTTCACACTCTTCTTTCTGTTAATACAGATGCCTTCATACCACAAGTACCATCATAACACTTACAGGGGGAAATCAATATACTCCATCAGAAGGAATTTTAAGTTGTGTTTCTCTACCTTAAAATATTACAGCTGATGTCTGGTACCGCTGATGTCAGAACAGAGCTTAGTATGGCATGTCACGGTGGAAAGGGGGCTTTCTTTTTTCAAAAAGATGTGAAATTTTTGTTTCCAGCCCTCAAGGTAGCAGCCCATAAATGTGTCAGTAATATAGGACTAAGTGCTACCATCAAACACGCATAAATTTGAGAGAGAGCTTGAGGGAAGCCTTTCCTATTTGGGGGAAAAAAAAACATTTCCCTGCCAGGCTGATTATTTTCAATGGCAATAGCTGGAAGCTATTCATTAGTGTTTCTTGGGAGAGTGGCAGGAGTGCACACATGTACATTCCTGGCTCTTTTCAAGTTAAAAATCTCATCCAAGTTTCAAAGTTGTAACCGTTTCTTCTGACTGTATCTACTCCTCATTTGGACTGTTAGAACAAGTCTCAAAGGAGGTGGATTAATGGGTAGAGAGGGAATGGCTCAAAGCTGTATGATTAACTCCATCTGTCACCTGCCTGTAGTATGACATATGGCTGCTGCTTCATTAGAGGTCACATCTTTAGGTAGGAACACCTGAAATAAAGTCCACAGGTGAGTACGTGTATGCTAAATGTTCTGTGATAAAAGAGTTTTCAGATTAAGGTTAGAGGAAGAATAATTTCCGTTAACTGCACAGTCTGCTCCTTGATTCTGTTGCATAGGAAAGGTAAGTGAGACCCCTGTATATTACCATTGAAGCTGGCAAAATTGTTCCAGTCTACTTCTGCTGAGGACCTGATGCTTGGGAGTGGTAGAACAAAGGGACCTTAGAAAAAAGGGACCTTAGAAAAATAGCCCTCGGCAATTCTTAGCCTCTGACTTAGAGCTGCTGCCAGGCAGCTGGAGAGAGCTGGACTAGCTCTTCCATTTCTGCAGTGAATGACAGACCAGTGGTCTTCTGCCTTTCCTAAGAAGAGGGGCATAGGAAAAGTTGGAAAATAGTAAAGACATGAAGGATACGGCAACAAAGTTATGTTGTCCTTTATGTGAGGGAGTTCAGAATGCTTCATTCTTTAAGAGTTTGAGAATTTCTTCCCTTCTCCTTTGTTCTGCTGAAAACAAATGATACAGATGAGCACTGCAAGAATATGACAAACAATTGGCATAGCAATTGACACAAGCAAATATGAAAAGGAGAAGCATCTTCTGAAGAACTTAAGGTCTGGAAATCTTGAGCAAACAAATGCAAAATTCGCCTTTGTGCAAAAAGGCAGCTTCCAGACCTATCTGTCTACAGCTCGTCCAGAGAAGTTCCATAGATCCCTAAATCTCAGTAACAAATTTTCTGTTTGCTAGAGTTGTATTTTCTTATCTGAGGGCAAGGTGGAGTGTCACAGTCCTGTGGAGTGTGAGGGTCTGTAGAGGGCTGCTGAGGGAGGAAGGCTTTCTGGGGCTGTGCTGAATGGCAGTTGCAGAGAGCAGGAGTCAAGTCTGGGAGGTACACTTCCAGTATGAACTGCCTGGAGTTGGCTGATCTGCCAACTGTGCCAGCCTTTCCTTTTGGAGATAAATAATTGACCAAAATCATTGCTGCCAAAAGCAGGATGTTAACAGTATGGATAATCAGGAAACCAGAGCCCTGGGATGAAGTAAGAATGAAATCAAACTGGCTGTGTAGACACTTGAGTCACTTGGCAAATGTTACCTGTAGTCAGAGAATGTTGTAGCTGGGGTTTCTAGGGAATTGTCTACGTTGCCTTTATTTGTAGAGAACAATCTACATAGCCTGTATTTATAGGTGAAGCCTTAGCTAGAGGAAATGCTTCCACCTCCACTGGATTCAGCAGAACTAGAACAGCCCAGGCTTAGCTCAAAGTACTAGGTTTTAAGGCTGTCATGATCAGGCCTCTTATTAAAAGCTTTAACTTTTTCACTTCCTCATCGTTGTGTTACTTTTTGTCTCACCCGAATGTTACATTTTGTAATGATGGCATAGTGCTATCAGCATGGTACATGTATGGTAAAGCACCATCCATTTACTGTTCTTCCCATTTACACACACTTGGAAGGAAGCATTACTCATGTTTATGAACAATCGACCCTGGAATAGAGCATGCCATACAATGACAACGCCTTTGAGGAAGTGTCGGAGGGGCTGCTCAGCTCGTACAATAGCGTATATTCTTTGTGATTACTTCATTCTGAGTAGCTCTCACAGGAAATAATTATTTTGGTAGACACTAGCGCACTCAAACTTGTAGGATAAGCATTTTCAAATTACTCTTTTCCCTGAAGACAGTGGCTTCTATACTCCTAGGCAAACCTAGCTCGTTTCCAAATTCAACAGCCTTCTGCCCGAGAAGTGCCCTATTCTTAGAATGTGGTGTTGCAAACATCAGCCCCCAGAGTTGTTTTCTGCCAACATACTATGAGAAACAGGCTCTTCATTGTGTTTCTGCCACTTCAAAAAAAGTACTGAGTCATAGCACACTGGAAATGTTTGTGCTGGGCTGCACAGGAAAACATCATAAATATATTAGAAAGAGTTTTAAATATTTCCACACAGGAACTAGGGACCCAAGTTCCTGATTCTTAACTGTGAAAAGCGCCTAAAGCAGGAGGAATCGCTTTTGAAATCACAGTAGGAAGCATCTGCTTACTCATTTGGATATGCATGTGAATTGTGACAAGTACTTATTAATTTTATAATGGATTTTTCCTTAGAAAAGAAATTCTGCTTTTATTCAACATGTCAGCATTCCCTTAAATGGGAAATTGAAAATAAGTATTTTGCTGTTTACAAAGACCTTGGTGGGTTCAGAGGATGGAAATCCTTGCTGGTTTAAAGAGGAGGAGAAAACATTGTATGGCGGTTTGTTAGAAATCAAATCCATACCAGAAGAAAGAAAAAGATTCCATCGTTTATTTCAGAGGTGTCCGTTCTGTATACTGGTGCAAGCCATGAAGTCCATTCGGGAGCCATCTGGGTGCTGAATGTGGAGGTCTCCCCTAACGTATCTTAGAGCCAACTAGCATTGGTACCCCAGACATGCCAGTGCCGTGTGATGGCACAGCCTTGTCCCTCTTCACATGAACCGACAGCCTCTTACTGTGAGCAGGAGATTTGCTGTCCTTTGGCTGGTGTATCGCGTGGCCAACGTGCATGCTCATGGGATACAGCAGACTACAGGCTGTGTGGTTTGTTCTTACAAGCTAAACTTGGCCCTTAAACCAGAGATTATCCCCAAACCAACTGATAACCAAACACCATGTGCTAAAACTACCTAGGAAACATCTACTGAGCCAGCAGGCAGCTGTTAGGATTAGAAAGCTAGGTATACAGGCTTCAAGTTCACAGTGCTGCTGTCTCATGTACATATGGGTTCCTTTCTAATAAAACCAGAATAATCTCATCTTTTCCTATACACAAAGTTTATAGGACCAAAAGAGATCCTGCTACATATTGCTTTTTGCAGCTGTCTGGATAATCTTTCAGATGATATTAAAATACAATCATATTTTAATATCTCACTAAGCTTTGGAAGTTATTAAAAGCAGTGTAAAAACTCTGGCTTTGCTGATTTCAGGAGTCTGAGAGTTTATAAAAATTAAAGTACTTTTTTGTAGCTAAGTCTGCTAAGGTTTTATGATAAAATTGGAGTTAATGATTAAATTTCTGAGCTTTGACTTTTATGCCTCAGAAACATGGTTTTCTGGTGTCATTTTTCCTTGACTTCAGCAAATTATTGCTGATGACTCTATTAGCCCTAATTCTGCATCTTAAGGTACTTGCATATGCTTTTTATTAAGAAATACTCTCACAAGTCTCCAAAGTGTGCATGTGGCATATCAAAAAGGCAACCGTTATTTCAATCCTCCTTTCATATTTGGAAGTAATTTTGTAAATGTTTTTTACAAAACGAATTATTCTATATAACATTTTGCTTGCTCAGTCAAATTTCCTTTAGTTAGTATCAGTCAAATTTCCGTGATTAGTTGCATGTGGATTTTTTAGTATATGTAATATCCTTGGAGGTTTTCACAGAGCAGCCCTGCGGGATAAAAGGCAAATTAGTAAGCAGCAAAGCTTTTGGAACCAGAAGAAAGTGATTCATGACTATTCTCATTATTAGATCTCACTCCTGGTTTCCAGGGGTCATGTTTGTTTAAGCTGTTAGCTTAACAATTTATTGTAAGTCCTAAACATTTTGTAAACAACTTTATCACAGATTAATATTCATCTGGAGTATCATCATACAGGGCCATTATTATCAGTTCAGTAAATGATATGTTTCCATCATACTCTCCTATTTTAAAAGTTTTAGTTTCTCTCTCAGAAACTATGGCCTGTGAATTAGGTGACCAGCCACATACCCTTGTGGGTAAAAAATAAATTGGGTGTTTTCAAAGACATTGATCTTCGAACAAATCATCAATTGAAATGTATTTGTATATTCTATTTGGTGAATATTTACAATTAATCCTACAAACATTGAAGTCAGGATGATGTGCTGGTCAAGTCACAAGTAGGAAAAAAATAGACTAAATTAAACAAATCACTTCTTCCCATAAACAGTTCATTCAGCTCTGGGTCTGGGAAAATTGCATTGCATTAATAAAGCTTTTTTTGAAGGGCTAGCGGGATTAACAATGTGAGGGCAGTAAACCTGTATAAAGAAGGTAAGTATCAGAGAAACTACTGGAAAAAGCACAATATTGAGTAGCGCTGTAGTGATGGGAAGGAGAAGGAGCGTTTAGCTCTTTATCTGACCTGTACTGGAGGAAAAATGCAACCTTCGTTTTCAGTCTTTCCACTTGACTGTTTTGTAAA
Organism: Apaloderma vittatum; assembly: GCF_000703405.1. Taxonomy (NCBI): domain Eukaryota; kingdom Metazoa; phylum Chordata; class Aves; order Trogoniformes; family Trogonidae; genus Apaloderma; species Apaloderma vittatum. Next base: position 27,173 of record NW_009697157.1, read on the forward strand.
GAGGTTTAACTGACATCATCACTTTGATATTTCAACATCTGCTCTTGGCTCTTCCTTTCATCCCTGGGGATAGTTTATGCTAGTTTTCAGTTGTTCATTAGCTTAAAATAATGCAGTGAATCTAAGCCTATATCAGAGCACTAGAGCCAGCATCAGTTCTGGACAGGCAGAAGCCTACAAGAGTGTGAAGAGCAAGAGACAACACAGGAGCACTTGAATTCTTGCTGAAAACACTGGCAGGAAGTGAGAAGAGCATGCAGGCAGGCTGAGATGGAGTGTGTTGCTCAGCTGAAGTGGTTGCTGAAGGGGTAAAGAATCATTCTGGGTTTAAGACAGCAGTATAGATTTCAAAGCAGAAGGAACAACTCTGCAGTGAAGACCCAGGTTGCACTCATGCTAGGAATGCCTCCTTGTTATTGTCCCATCCACCGAAGGACAGCGGTGATCGTGGGCTGAGCAGCTGGGAGAGAGCAAACCATCTGGTGTCTAGGTGCCGTGGCTGGGCAGGTTAGAGTTCCAGAAAACCCAGCTCGTACTATCTCTTCCAAACAGCACCAACCTCTATTAATCTGCACAACAGGGAAACCTCTTCTCTTGCAGAGTAGTATTTGAGCTCATTGGATCTTGCTGAGGATAACACAGCTCTATGGACCTAGGGAGTCGTGAGCTCTCATACCGAAATCTGTAGCTCCACAGAGCACACTGATTGGCTACTATCTGCCTCCACTGCACAGTATTCCTTTGTCCATCTTTTCACCTACAGTGGAGACAGTGTTTTCCAGAGCACATTCTGACATGACAGCAAAGTCTCCCCATGTATATACCTTGCACAAAATGTTCCAGTTTGTCTGAATGTGAATATATTCATGTACAAAACACTGCATGGGATTTGCCGGTTTTAAAAAAGGTCAGCATTTGGACATGTCTTGGCCAAACTGAAATCCTGGTCCCAGAAAAATCAATGGGAGTTTTGCCATGGATTTCACTGGGCCAGGATTTCACACCAGCTCATTATCTGACCTACTGAATTCCGTCAAGCTGGTAAGCCTGGACTGGGACCATATGAGAAAACTCTCTCCCCACAATTTGGTTTCTGCTATATTCCATCCTGGTCAGAAATGTTATAAAGCTTTTCTGCTGCTGCCTTTTTTTTTTTTTTTTTTGTTCTACTTGGAATAACTAGCTTCTAGTTCTGGGCAGAATGTGAAAGCAAGGTAAGAGATGGATGTGTTCTTCACTTAATGTAAAGCTGCAAATTTTAACTTTAGGCCTGTGCTCCCTAATGTTTACAGGTGTTCAGGTTTTGTGTGAGGCCTGTAAGCTATAGGCTGTGGCATGCTTGTGCGGTTACATCACATTTTAGGAAGTGATGCTGGAAGGATGTAGATTAGCTTGTTGATTTGTTATTTCATTTGTGGTTGTTCCGTCAGCATCACTAGACGCACAAGTCTTCTCCAGTTTGTCATCTAAATATTCAAAGCCAACTTTGCTTTTAGGTAGCAGATGTGCTGAAGTTGTGTACAATTTCAGAAAGATCTGGTTGTGCTACACTGTGGGCAGTTGGCAATCATGATTTACACCTGGGTAAATGCACTTTAACGGATGTAGCTAAAAACCCATGGGGACAGTTGTATGTTTTTCCAGGAAGACCAACTGTCTCTGTAGCATTTGTGAAAAAACTCTGACGATATGAGCCTGATTACTCCTGATGAGAGCTAGAAGCACAAGAGACTTTAGCAGTTGAAGATGATGCCAGTTTTTGAAAATTTTCACAAAGCACTCTGTACCTTTCAGCAGATACCATGCACAGATAAGAAAGCTTGAGAGGCATCTGCACTGTAATGCAGTCTGGAAGAAAATATCTCCACAATAATGCTGAAGAAACAGGAGGCCTAGAGCTCTTCATGCTATACAGTTAAAATGCTGGCTGTATGATCAAAATAATAAAAACACAGTTAAAGTCTTATTTTTAGAGGAGCTAACTGCTTGCAGTTTCCACAGCCTTCCTTTGGAAAATGATGGAGAAGGAAGACAGCAAAATGAAGTGTATAGACCTCAAGAAGGCATATTTTAAAACATTTAGAGATTTGGTAGGCAAGATCCTGCTCTGGGAAGATGTAAAGAAAAGGCAACTGAGAAAGAGAAGATAAGTAGTATGAAACTAGAGCATTACTGAGGATGAGTATACAAGCGTGATACTAGCATATAGGATTGAAACACAAAAGCAAGAGCACAGAATGAGGGTAACAAGAAGCACTTCTGCAGATATGCTCAGAGTAAAGCAAATCCCATGGAAATGGCTGATTATTGAAAAGAAAGGGGAAGTGTTCCTGAGAAAGCCATATGCTGTTTTTGTCTCAGGAGCTTCAGGAGCCATCTGCAGGCAGGTAACCAACACAACTGACACTACAGCAAAACAGTATGATCTACACTTATGATAAGGATAGAAAGGGTTGAAAGGGCACAAAGAAGCCAACTGTATTCAGATTAACAAGTCTTGATGAATTATAGCCCAGAATACTTGGAGAATTGCCTGATGTCATTTCAGAACCATCTGTAGTTCTCTCAGGTGAGATATCCAAGAAAGGACAAACGTAATACTTCTCTGTCAAAGTGGGAGAAGAGTCAGAGCATAGTAGAGAGATCATCTTAGTGCAGTTTCTGAAAAAATACTGGAAAAATTACTCAAGCCATTATTCGTAAGTATCTAGAGAAAAAAAATGGCTTTCTGAAGAAGAGACAGCGCCAAACCATCTAATTTCATTATTTGAGGAGGTAATCCTTACCATGCTGACAGGGAGAAGCAATAAATTACATATATCTTGATTTTCATAAGGCTTTTGGCTGAGCTTTGTGTAAGCAAGGAGGAGAAATATGGCCAGATGAAAAGTGTGTATCAAACTGATTGGAAACAAGGCTTAGTAGTTATAGACAATTTGCTGTCAAAATAGAAAGATAAACTGAGCTCCTTGGTTCTGAGTTCCCCAGGAGTCTGGTCTGGCCTGGCACTGTTCATTACTTTCATTAATAGGTTGGATGATGAACAGAGTCTGCTCCACACAACCCTGGGTGGGAGGGACTTGCAGGCATGTTGGGGCATAGAATTTGAACACTAGGAACCAGATGAACTGCAGAACTGATCTTACAGAAAAACCATAAAGTACAAGGTTCACTAGCCATGCAGGAGCACTCTGCAGGGTGACTATGAAAAAAAAAAGAATCTGTGAGGACCCATTCATGGATCACAGGCTAAACACAAATCACTATTAGAATGAAAAAGGAAAACGCTGCACTACAGAGGCTGGGAGACTGGACTGAAAGTTATGCAAAGTCACCCTTCAACTTTGTTCTGTGTCAGTAGTGCCTTAGCTAGAGTAGCAAGTGCTGGTTGGGGCACTGTGTAGCCAGAAAGCAGTGGCCAGCTGGAAGGAGGTGAGAGGAGTGCAGTAATATCAGTCAAGTCTGGAAGGAATTGCAGGGTGTGTGTTCACTCAAAGAAGAGGGGACTGAATGGAGAATAGCAGTCATTGAAGGCTTCTGCAAAGAGGAAGGAAATGATATCCTTCATTTCTATTGTAGGCAAGGCAAATAGTGATGGGATTGCACTGCAGCAAGCGAGACTTCAGCATTGGAAAAAGTACCCAAGCAGAGTAGCAGACCAACTCCAGGTTTCCATCTCTAGTGTTGAAGGCTTTTAACTGGTCAGACATCCATCTCGAGAAGTGATGTACAAATCCTGCTTAAGATCATGATCCCCTCATGCCTCTTTTTCTACAGCCATTGTAAAGTGTATAACGCATCGCACTGAGCAGACTTGACATTTGTAAAGCTTTGTGAATCTTTTGTAGGTGAAGTCTTTACACCTTACTGTAGGATCAGAAATGTAGAGAGAATATTTGCTCACAGCATCCTGCTACCTCTAGAACAAATGACCTGGTTTTCTTTGAAATGCTTCACGTACAAGGAGGTTCCTTGACTGTCCAGTAAAATTAGCATACAACGCATCACATGTAGTTTTGAGCATCATAGCACTTGCTCACTGATTTGTCAAACCCATGGAAGTTTTTAGTAAGGACTGCTCTCAGTTTTGGAATTTGGTGTCCAGCCAAGTCCCTCAGGAGAACAGGTTGGCCAATGGCCCCACTGTGACTGTGATCACTGTGTGTCCCTTCAAACAACACTTCTTTCTGGAAAGGGAGGCACTACCGGAAGCAATATATGTCTTATTGTATCTAGTGCTTATTCAGAGAAAAAAATGCCTGTCTCAATCCACGAGGACTACTCAAATTCTCACATAACATCTAAGAGGAAGCTTTAGGAATAGAAATAAGAATAGCCTTGGGAAAGTCAGTCAACTCCAGCTATTTATGATTTAATGTTCAGGGTTTACTCTGCTTCTTTCTGCCCCTAGTGGTTTCCTAAATAAACTCCTAAATTTTGCCCAGACTACAGATGGTTAGTGTCTTCAGCTTACAGCTCTGTGGCGCCTGCTTCTCTTGCAGCTGGTAATATCTTTCAGGAGACCCTGCCCTCCTCTAAGACCACAGGCCTGAAAGCCTTCCAAGAGGTTCCCTGGGAAGACGCCTGTGATTATGCGATCACACATGATACGTAAGGCACTGCAGTTGTCATCTGCTATGTAACATGCATCCTGCTCTTCCTTGCAGAATAGAGACCACCTCTCTCTCTGGTCTCCCCCATCCATCTCTTTGTTTTTACCCTTCTACCTTTCTACACTGTACAGGATTACCCGCCATGGGACACTTTTTCCAGCCACTCCCCTGGCTCTTTCCTTTCCTGGATATAGATTTTGTTTGCTTCATACCCTTTCCTCTAGACTCTGCAGAGGCCTTTAGAAAAAGGGTGTGTCTTCTACCAATTTCTGTGGTTTCTTTTGCAAAGGACAGTCTGTCCCAAAGTCCAGCCAGATCCTCGCAGATGTTTTTTCAAACTGCCAGCTTTCAGAGGTTTGCCCACTTCATTTCTAGTCAGCGTGTCGGAGTTGTTTGCAGAATGCCATGGTAACGGAGGAAAACACTGCTGTGTCATTTCATGGTAAGGAAAAGTTTGAGGAGCTCAGCCTGCAAGTCTCCAGTGGTCTTCTTCACTCTTCTTGCACTTCGCACAACCTTTTGGGCAAGGATGTTTCTGTATGAAGAAGTGACCAGCCCAGAGGAAGACAACCTGTAGCAGGTCACCTAGACATGATTGCAATTCAAGTAATAGGACATACCAAAATAATCAGAGGTAGCAGATGTATTTTAGCTATTCTGTAACTTCTGGAAACTATATGGAAATAAATAAAATTACCCAATGGCAACATTGAGGAAGATTTTTCTGGGTGATTAGTGCAATGAAAATGATTGTTAAAACTGCTAGCATAAATGAAATATGATTCACTGGCATATACCTACGAAGTTAATTAATTGAGTGTCTTTAAAAAGAATGGAATTGTTCTACTAACGTGAAAACTAAAAATCTTACAAGAAATTATCCCTGTTCTTCCTGTCTTTTTGGTACCTCATCAAGCAACAGCAATAACTTCAACACAGGACTGAATGCTTGTCAGAGTGCTTGTGTTCCATGTGCTTACTCAGGCTTCCTCTGCGGAGTGCAGTGGGGATCTCCAAGGTACTATTTTCCATCAGTTTTGAATCAGATACAGTATGACCTTTCCTCACTGTTCGATGCTACCTCTGACTACACTGATGTATCATCCTACAGTATCATCACTGGTGCAAGTACAGGCCCATAAGCAAGAGAGTCCCTTTGACTTTTCCGCACCTTAGTGGTTTGAGTCACAGCACTACAGTAGCAAAGAACATATCCTTTAATGCTGTCAACATAGACCAGTCTTTGTATGTATTTACTCTCTTTCTTATTGTCATTTCAGGTTTGTGAAATTCTAGTCCATTTTGGAGCCACAGAATTTTGTGTATAAGGCAGAGACAAATACACACTATTTAGAAAACGTGCCCTGTACTGTGTTTTCCCTAATTAAAACCAGATAACACATGACAAAAGGCTTGTTTCAGGTTTGCAATGAGTTTTGTACAAAGATTCAACTCAATGTTTATTTTACCTAGGCAGATTACTTTTCTGCACAAAATACCTCTATTAGTTTCCTATAATATCTCATTAGTGAATCCAGTAATTCATGTTGCCATTAGACTGCAAGGGATCCTAACCTAGGGATTCACCTGTTTGCAGGACTATGGCATCAAGCTTGAAGCTATGAATGACCTGCTGCACAACTAGGGTACAGCCCTCACACCACACAGTGTAGTGTCAGGGTGGGGCTTTGGAAAGGGACAGAATTTTGGAAGTCAGCAACGCATGAGTTTTCATTTTGTTGGCTTCTACCTGAATGTATCTGTCTGTGCATTTTCTCTTTAGTATAAATTATCCTCAACTGCCTGTCTGTGTAGCATAGATTAATTTTGATTTTAAAATTAAATTAACACATCCCCCAGCAAATCCTTACACATAATGTTCTTTTACAACTGGAAAACCCCAATGAAGCAATGTAAACTCAGTAATAATGACAAGCAATGGCCACAGCTTAATAAAGGGTGGCAATTCTGCTTTGAGGAGATTTCTAATGGATGTAGCTGTACTGGTAGCTTGGTTGTGTACTGATCCTCTTCCTTCACATTTGTTGGTCCATATCTTGTCACATATAGGTATAGACAAAACCAGGAACCACTTCAGTGTGGGGAGGAAGGCTGGTATTTAGATTATCTGCTTGGGCCAGTCTCTTATGTGAGCCTGGCCTCAAGTCTCCTTTCCTTTAGAATGAGACAAAAAGCAGGTCTGTCTTCATCCCCGTAAGAAGAACAGTTCTTCCAGGTCCAAGGACCTGTCCAGAAATTAGCTTTTATTCTCTGCATATGTCTGAGCTGCAGCACTGCTTTTGAAGTATTGGTATCTTGTTTAATTTGGTATTTCAGTTGCTGAGTGCAATAGGCTGCTCACTGAGGGAGCTGGGCAATTAAAAGGAATCTATTATGTGTTTAAAGTACCACTGTAAAATGGTGAGGCTGGAAATCAGGACCCAGAACACACATGCATTCAGACAAATAGGCCTTAAATACCAGAGCTAGAAAACAAAAAAAAAATGAAAAGTGAGAGGTCTCTCCTTTTTTCTATTCCTTTTAATTTACTATTATTAGCCCTTACCCAAGACTAACCACTTAGGAGAGGCAAATGCTTGCTGTCTCTCTCTGGTTTTGAGACTAATGCTTTCCGACCACACTAAGAGTACTGGAGATGCAGCTGTGTCCTGGAATTCAAAGATACTTCAGTAAAGAACACACACCAGTCTCTGTGAAAGGCCTTGTTTCAGACCAAAAATAAATAGCCAGTGTCACACAAACCTGCACAGTAATCAAACACTGGAAAACATGACTGGATCTTTTTTTCCTTAGTCATAAAAGGTTAGACTTGTCTAAAATTGCCTTCTTTGTATGATGCTTTAAGCTGGTGAACTGAACTCAGAATACAGTTTTTAAACATTAACCAATGAAAACACAAAAACTTTTCATTTTGGAAATCTCTTTTGAGAGTAGCCTTTCCTGTTTAACACTGAAGAATTACACTTCAGAAATAGGTAGTCTTTCCTGCTGTACCTCCATTCAAACATGATAATAAGCAACAATCTTTCCAGGCTAATTTGTTGTTTCATTCTGTTATAATTTAACACGTTTTTAAAACTCTGAAGAAGCTTTTACTACAGATAAAAAAGCTCACCCTTTGCTCCTGCATTCTATTTGTAGCATCATCTTTAGCAGAGCACAAAACACTTATATATTTTATTTATTTTTGTTGTAAATATCTCATTGATTGAAGTAAGAAAGGCCCAGATCAACAAACATGCACTGTCCTCTCCCAACTCCATTTCCTGAAATCCTTTCCCAGCTGGGAACAAGAATGAACTGATGGAGTCCTCTCCAGTAGCACATCAAGGAAGAAAACAAATTTGCCATTTACGCTACACTCACTGTATAATTCCCCAGGTAATTATCTTTTCCTGTCTATGCATATACTGTTTTAGGCGCATACTTACAAAATCTAAGGCAAGCATCGCTCAGATCTTTGACTTGTTGATGGTGGCTTTCAACTTCTTGAATATTTAAGGGAAGAAGGATGAGTTTGTGGTTAAAGTACAAGTCTAGGAGTCAAGAGGTCTGGATTCTATTTTTGTGCTGTGCCACAGACTTCCTGTACACCCCTGAACCACTCACGTGACCTCTTTGCATTTTTTATACCCCATCTAGTAAATGGGGAGTAGGTTTTGCTTCACATACGCTGCTGCTGTGAGGCTTAATTCATACTTCTCTGACAGTGTTTCAGGTTCCTCACAAGAAAAGCACTTCAGAAATAAAGGCTCATCTCAGTTTTAATATTATCTGAACTGTCTAGCTCAAATGTAACCTCACCCAAAGGGAATGGTGTTTGTAAATGTCATCCTTATAATGAAAAATCTGTTCTCCTTTTTATGCCCCCTGTGTCTTCTCCACTTCCTCCCCTTCTTTCTCTTCCAACAAGCTGCAGCATTGTTAAATTATCTCCCCATCCCCTGGGTCACCTAACTGTTTGCAGACCTGGGTGTGGGGTTTGTTTATATGGAGATATGCATGCACGTAATGTTGCAACGTTCTTTTCTCTGTCTCTGAGCAGGCAAACAGCTCTGTAGAAAGACTAGAGCATATCTGTATTTGATTTAAACAGGAGTTCAGAACAAGCCAAGCATTTCAGTTTCATTTCAGACAAAATGATTCCAAGACTGACATTTCCAAGGACTTGGGGCTTTTTAATCATCTCTTCAGGATTTCTGAAGGTGCAGAGATGAGATACCATGCTGCTGTGGAACATGAGTGTTTCAGTTAATAAATGATTGCCGAATGATCCCTTACTGAATCAGCATCATACAAAAATTACAGTGCTTGCAAATGTAGAGGAGAAGAGAGTGCTTTGTGGGAGCTGGATGTGCTGTCTAAGGCTGGATAACTCACCAAAAGTTTTTATTATTGATATAACTGTTTAATTAGTGCCATCATTGTGCAACGGCCAGCTCAGTCAAAGTATATCCCTGGCAAAATCTCCATCAGCTTTCAGGCTGGGCAAGGACTGCAGAGACTCATGTGCGTTGTGAAATCCAGCTCTTAAGTGCAGTGGCTTGTGCCAAGGACAGAGGTATGTCACCCTCATGGCAACTACTCAGGCTAACCTCATGGAGTAAAGGCTGATGGTGAAAAAGGTGATTCTGCACAGCCCCCAGGGTGCAAGAATAGCATCCCGAGTGGGTGGGAAAGGTCTTTGCAGCCAGAACACAATGCACCCTCATTACTCTGGACTACCTGAGTAGCCCAGAGAACACATAACACTAATACACTGGTGGGGTCACTATATAATTGCTCACTTGTTTCCCTGAAACTCAGGAAATGGATCCTTGCATTTGATCTGCACATACACAGAGGTTGGTGCTTTGAAAAACCCATCAGTTCCCTGAGCTGCATGTGATAACTGCTGATTTTCAAGTTTGTAAGACAGTGTGTTTTGGGGGAGCAGCAGTGCTGTAAATGCATTGTCAAACAGAGATTGTTAACCAGAATAAACATGAAGAAGAGATAGAAGCCTGTTGTGTTAAGAAGAGAGGAGGAGGAAGTTGCTACCTGCAGGAGAAAACACCAGTACTAAAAAGAACCTTGATGTTGTTTGAAAGACCTGGAGGAGCCTTCATCAGGAATGAGAAAAGAAAAACAGAGGGCCAAGGTTTGAAACATTCAGAACCATGAAAACGAGGAAAGGAGGTTGGAGCTGGCTGCAAAAGGGAAAGGAAGCAGGAAGCCAAGATTAAGAGAGGGCACAAACTTACTCTTGGAGTGCCAAGATGTGATGAGTTCATGGTCCCATATTCCCCTCCATGGGGTGACAAGTATCAGCTATCAATGGTTTATGTGGGGGTAGGCCAGTTCTCAGATGAGGAAGCCTTACTTGATGCCCATCTCCTCCTTTTCTCCGTCAATTAACAACAGGAGGTGGCAAGGCACTTACAGTGCGCTTACAGATGTCAGGGCTGTAGCCCTCTAAGCTTTTAGTGTTTTCAGGGAATGCAGGGCTCCTTTATCAGGAACTTTAGGAAGCTGCATTAATCAGTGGGAGATTTATTATAAGGCCAAACAGATGAATTTGTGGTATTTAGCCTGCTATAAATTGTCTCACGTTGAACCGTTCCATTTTCGAGTCAATGTTCTCCTGAGAGTTAGAACATATAGCTCTCAAAACAACAGACTTGGGAGGGCCTGGGAAAGCAGTGATGTTGCAAAAACTATGTGTCCCTCCTACACCTTCAGTACTTTCTCCTCATTACCACAAACTGTCCCCAGGAACACTTGATCTGAGTTAACTACAAGCTCTGCAATATTTTAAAGATCTCTCCAGGCTGTTTCCTGCCCTCCCCATGCTCCCTTCCTTGGGCAAATATCCCAGTGAAGGTCCATGGGAGTTTTGCATGAGACATCTGTTCAGATTTCCATTTCTGTTTTCTTCTTTTCGGCCACTGTTTTGCTCTGACTCCTTGTTATTCTCGCCTTGCTGCTTAGTGCAAAGTGAAGAGAGGAAATGACTAGATGAAACAAAGAGAGGAGAAAAACAAAACTGTCAGAAATGAGAAATAAAGGCCAGGAGTGATAGGAAAGACTGAAAACCCAGTCAAAATTAATTTCTTAATACCTCCCAGCAGTGATGGACACAGGCAGTTTGGTGGGTACAATTTCTGTTCAGCCACCCAATTTTTGTCCCACAAAACACATCCCCTTTGCTCATAGATGTAGTTGCCAAGTCAAAGCTAGCTTAATTGTGATGGAAAGGGCAATCAACAGATTGCATTTGGCATCTGCCCTTTGTATTATTGTCAGGCATGAGAAGGTTTGGTATTAAACCAACGCCACATAGGAATTAGATTTCTGTAGGTCCGAGCTACCTCATTATGTCCTCTCAAAAGGAGCCTATGCCATTGCGTCTCACCAACTCACTGCATCAAATCCGTAGGTTAAGCAGTCACTCAGAAAGAAATGGCAGACAGAATGAAAATGCAATTCCTTCTTCTTGATGGTTTGAACCACCCAGATAAACCTGCTTCCCTCACTTCAGCCAGGAAGCACGTGAAAGTCACTGATGTAGCTAAGCTCATTTCTCTTTTCTGTGATGAATTGACATGTGCTTGTGCAGACATGAACATTTAAACACATCTAGCAGCCACTTGGTTTTATTTCCTAAGATAGATTTTGATTTATTCTCTTTTTCAGTTTCAACATCTGAAATTCCAACCTAGCTTCTTGTCACAAATTTTCTACTTCATGTTTGTCCTGCTGAGTAAGTGTTGCTTAAATATTTTAGGGATTCAATGGCTTCACTTAAGAATTTCTGTCTCCATGACAACCCTTCTGCGCTTTGTGATACCTTTGGTGAGCACGGTGGAACTGACTATTATTTATTTCAACTATATAATTTTTAGCAGTGAAGGCGCAAAGAGAAATGGAATCAAAAGAAAAATACCAAAAGATCTGATTTGCACCATGTTCTTTAAAAATAATTTTCAAAACAACCACATCATTTACTGTATGGGAAGCCTGGTCATGTCAAAAACACCTCATTTTTTCTCAAAATTCACTTCTAGGCTAGTTTTTTATCTCACCACTATGTCCTGATACAGACAAGCTGCAGAGTCTGGCCTTCAGTGTCATCTCCATGATCATTAGAGTTATGTGAAAGAAAGTAAACTTCATATTGGAAGTACTTCCCGAACATTATATAATATTTAGATTTTTTCCCAGGCATGCAGATTAACTGCTCCCACACTACAAAAAACAGAACTCTGCTCTTGCCTGGAATGATGGCTGATATTCTCTACATGATGGAAGACGTGGCAGGGTCACACAGTTCTTGAGAATCTTAAAAAAGATCCCATGCTTCCATTATTTGGAAACTTCAGTTATGCAAATAATATCCTCTGTATGGAATTTAATTTCTCTGATGTAAAGTTGGTTTGTCATTCTAATAAGAAAATACCACATAAAGTAATCTGGCCAGGTATTTTCCACTCCATCCTCAGACACATTCTTAAATTTGTGCTTTTCTCTTTCTTTCTGATGCTGTCCTGTATCTACCTCATTTTTTTTCTAGTTTTTACCCACTTCATATATGGAGTGGCCAGCCTGCACATCTGTCAGATGTCAGGCTTCTGACAGTTGTGCTCTTTGAAAATAAAAAAATACACAAGCTTTTTGTGAATAAAGCTCCTGATGAGGGTGTTTTGAATAGTGTCTTGATTTCTGGGTGCATCTCTATATGCATCAAAACGAGGCTTTATTTTCATATGATGATAAATGCCAGGGTCTTTTTAGATCAGACCTTGCAGAAGTGGTTAAAGTTGAACATGCCATATCACCAGACTCTGCTGAGGAGTTTGCTGTATAATGTCTTAGTGCTTCCATACCTTTGAAGAACAAGAATAGCAAAGACTGTCTTCTCTGTTTATTTACAGCCTAAACCTTCATGCTGAGTCCATAAAGCATAAACTTCATACATATGTTTTCTGCTGTCTAAACTACCCTTTTATTCTTAATATGTTGTTTCATAAAACTCACTGAGATGCGGCTCCAGAAGTCTCCCATGGTCTTCTGATTCCTTTTGTCACAAAATGGCTTTAGTTGGAAAGGACCCTAAAGACCATCTGGTTCCAACCCCCCTGCTGTGGGCAGGGACACCTCCCACTAGATCAGGTTGCTCAACGCCTCATCCAGCCTGGCCTTGAACATTTCCAGGGAGGGGGGCTTCCACCACTTCCTTGGGCAACCTGTTCCAGTGCCTCACCACGCTCACAGAATAGAATTTCTTCCTAATACTTAATCTAAATCCACTGTGTTTCAGTTTGAAACCATAACCCCTTGCCCTATGACTACACTCCCCAATAAATCTTCTTTCCTGTAGGCCCCCTTTAAGTACTGGAGCCACTCAGCTCTGCCTCCTCCTATTCATCAAGTGCTGCAGTGCCCTGTGGTGAGAGAACTCCTATAATTTATAGTGTTAAGAACTCCAGGTGGTGCTACCTTGAATATAAAAGCAATCTAATTAGGCCACCTTCTGGCTGAATTTGATTTAGTCTTTGACTTGGGAGAGACAGGGAAAGCAAGTGAATGTGTGTACCTACCAGTGACTGTTGTAAAGAGCAGACGTTGCCAAACACAGTTTTTAAAGTTCTACTGCCTCCTTTCTCCATTTTGTTGTTTCATTGTTGTGCTTCGAGCATCTACAGAAAATCTTGGTGTAACGTGATATAGCACTCAGGACAAGCAGGATGGTTATAAATGGATCTTGCTTCACTTCTGGATCCTACAGATGTTACTACATGAATTTTGGTTCTTCCTGCTTCTGTAATTTGATATTAATGGCTAGATACCATTGGATCATGCGAGTCCTACAGGCAATAGTGTCTTTTTACATTCAGAAACATCTGTTAGCTAAGTGCTGTTGTACAGCCTCTAAAAGAGCTGCTCTGTGTTTGAACACCAGCATTATATACCAATGTGGCAGACAGTTTTCTCAGGAAAAACAAAGTCTAATATGTCTTTTCTCATTTGGTAGAGCTCTTTTACTTCCTCTGTCCTTCATGTTTCCTCTTATTTCATCTACTACTTTTAGGGTTATGAAGTTTGACAGCCTTTTCTAAGGGCTTAATGCAGCCTGGGGACTAAATATGTAATTCAAATAATGGTTCTTTGCTGTTCCCTTGAAGTGCAACATAAAACTGATGCCACTCAGAGTAATATTTTGGGCTGTCACTATTTGATCCAAGAACATGGACCAGATCTGCCAGTGTTAATGCCTTTAGGTTGGATTTGCTTTAGAAGGGGTTTCCAGTAACAGAGGGCAACACATAACATCTTTCGAATTTCTGTATTTACAGAGTAGTGAACTCTCCATGGTAGTGCACTTCAGACACCCTCTAGGGAAGAAACAGGTTACAGAGCTCATTGGCACGTCTCTCCTTTTCCTCTCCTAATTTGTGCTCCTTCCGGTTTGGTCTTGTTTCTCTAGAGTACTCAGCTTGGGGAACAAGTCTGAACTCAAACCCAACTAACAAAGTTTACTCACAGCCATAGATTGTAAGGAATAAGTTTTAAAAATGCCTGAGTTCTTTGGGGTTGGACCCACAGTTCTCTTGTGTCAGCTGAGTATCTTTTATATCCTACATGCTGTACCATAAGTGGTCTTTATAAAACAGCTTACCACATGTACTGTTAATGCCTGCAGATTAAAACAGCTGCTGGGCAGAAAAAACTTCAAAGAATCTTACAGAGGTCTGAAAACTGAATTCACAGTAATTGTTCTCAACCTGTGTTTAGCTTTTGAGGGCAACTGCTTTTACTTTAGACTTGACAAAAAAAACCAACTTGTCTGGTTTTCCAACTATATTGGTCTAATACAAGTCATTACTGCTCCTTAAAAATGCTGCCTCACATAGCATGTAGTTAGGTCATAACAAAGTCACTGCCATGTGTGCTTGGAACATCGCCATTTAACACTTCATTCTTTCTATTCAGAGTATCTCCCTGCAAACCACCAACAGTTCCAGCATTCAGAGGAAGTTTGCAAGTACTAGGGAAGGATCATTTCTTTCTGATAAACCAGCCATCTACCCACTTACTTTTCAGTTACCAGATTTCAGGCCTGAATGGATCCTTTATAAAAAGGATAATTGGACTTACTAGCTTCAGTATTTATCTTTTTAACCATTAGTTATTTTAAATTGAACTAACTGAAATTTAGGTTCCAAATGGACATATGTGTTCACTGGAGCAAATTCTGAAAGCTGTATGTGAAAGCTGATACAAAGATTCAACATATTTAACTTCCCTGCCATCATGCTCAGAATCCTTTCTTAATATCACCTGATCTCTGTGTTGAAATTATAAAACACAGGAAAAAAAAGTGGCCCGCTTCAGAAGAACAAGCCTCTTTGCTAAGTTTAATTTCCATTTATGTCACATAAGAGCTTTTAAACAGAGCCTTATTTGTGTTGCCACTACACATTGTTTTGCCTCTAACTCTCTGTCCAGAGACAGTTCCCAAAGTATCGATAGTCAGTGTTTCTTCCCTGCTTCTCCTGAAAATTAAATCAATCTGTTCCTACCCACCTTTCCGAGACAAAAGTTATTTCATCCGTGGCTGTCATACATTTCCCAGGTAACATTTTAATGTAGTCCCACTAGTCATGACTTTCATAAACTTGATTTACTGTCTGGTTTATTGACCTCACTTTGAAAGGCTTTGCTTCCCTTCATAACAGCTGTGAACACGTTGCCATAACAGGAGTTTGCCTTCTGTACACCAGCAATTTGCCCTTTCATGTTCTAAAATCTCCAGGGAAACCCCCATGGTGTTAATCTTTAATTCATGGGAACCTACCTCTTACTCAAGACACTCTGGGCATCTTAATAAAAGTGTAACTAAGGAAATAATTTAGGGTAACTGAACAATGTTCACTAAACCACCAAGAGTACAAAGGATATTTTCCAAGCAATTTGTTTATTGAGCCTAATATCCTTGGTCTCCAAATGAGTAGGAATTTAAAATAGGCAAGAGAGTACATCTAGGGACATACAGGGCATACACTGTGTCACCTTTAACTAGTTTGCTCCTGCCAATTTACACCTTCCTATTCTCCCACATCAATAGGTTTCCATTCCACATGCCCATTGGAATGAGAAACTGAGATCTCTGCAGCTGAACAGCCACTCGAGAGCTGATTGGATCGATATATGTATTTGTAACCTCCCACTGTCTATGTGGAAATGCCTACTATGCATGCAGGGTGGGTACAGAGAGCTGGCAACTGGGGAATGAAGGGAAATGAGATTGCAAGGGGCAGGAGGAAATGACTAAGAACTGTAGCAGGGATGAGATCACACTAACGTGCAGGCTGAGCAGCAAAAGTACAGAAAAGCAAATACAAACGTGTAGAGAATGTGGCAAGAAGAGAAGTCCATGGGATGTACAGAAGCAGAAGGCAGAGAAAATGTGCATGGCTTAAATAGCTTTTTCTTTTGAAAAGCACTTCTGCTTGTTGAAAGTTTTAGGCAAAGATGCAAAAGTACATAGACAAAGGGGAAAAAAAGAGACTGGAAATAGTTGCTTATGATGCCAACAGACAGTGCGATTGAGTAGCTTCTGTATAAAAAAAAAATGGATATCAGGTGTACAAATTCCTACCTCCAGTCATGTTCCTAGCAAAGGTCTCCCTTTCTGAAGGAAGGCTGTGATTTTGCCCTAGGCAACCAAAATTAATCAAAATGCGGAAAAAGACAGTCATTGGTTTTCTGTGGGAATCAACAGGAAGAAGCTTGCACACAAAGGTTTTGTGGCAGATGCAGTTTTGTGGCAGATGCAGAGGTTGAATGGTCGGGGGCAGAGTGAGGGGCAGACACAGGCTAGGCAGCAGCTTCAGTAACAGCAGTGTCCTGGCTTGTGCTCACTCCCTCTACCAGTGTGCTGAACAGCCCTGCAGCACAAGTTCTCAAACTTCTTTCTGGTGGCTTCTTTATCAACATTTTGATAAGCTGGCTTGTTGGCACTTCTGAACTGAGGAGTGTTGCCATGAAGTGTCTCTTTTCATGTTACTAAAAGGTACAGCCTTCCTCTACTGTGGAATTAGTAGATGAACTCTTAGAGGCCAATTATAAGAAATACGTTGGAAGTGTGTGACAGCCACTTCTTCTTATCCAAGCTCTTAGCCCTGCCCTGTTTTCTGTTGCATGTGCATAGCAGGACTGCTTGCAGAGTCAGATCTCTTCTGGTTTGGTTTGCAGGGTAACGCATTCTAGGATGATAATATTTGACTGGGTCATGGCAAGAGTTTTGTGTTGAAAAAATATATCTTAAATTATTCATATTCTGTCAGGTGAAAAAACCCCATATATTGGATTATGCATATTTTATCATCAAGTTGTATAAGTGAGCTATTAAACTGCATACAATTCTTGCAAGGTTTTGTTTTATAGATTAGTTTTACAAAGTGTTTTGTGTTCCATACACAGCCTGTCAAATCTCCACCTACTACACCAAGTATTCTCCTGATTAATTCATGAAGTCTATAAAATTCAAAAGGAACTAGGGAGAAGAAATAATTTTTTAAGCCCTCTCCTAGCTTTAGCAGAGCAAACTATCTGTGTTCAAGTCAGGAAAACAGCTTCCTTGATCATTTTGCGTCAACAGAGCGTGCATTGTTCTTTCATTAGCATCAGATCTGGCCCTCTGTCTTTGCAAAGAACACGCAGTAGTTTTGCAGCCACACAGTGGACGTGGTGGTGGCTCTCAGAGGTTATCATCATCAAGGCTAATGCTAGAAATGGAGGAAGCATCAGGACAAAATTAGCCTCACTTGAAGCTTCATCCACAGCGAGGTGAAATCCCAAACCTCAGCTCTTCCCGACTGGGGGGAAGCTGGCACCCCTCAGTACACTGGTTCCCAAGAACCATCCAGGGCACTGCGCAGAGGCGCATTCTGTAGGCTCTCCTAGATGCTACTACTGCCACCCACACCTGCACCATGGCAGAGGGGAAGAGCAGGCCTTCAGGAGAGAGATCTGTAGCATCGCCTGGGCAGGCTGGTAGAGCAAGATCGAGCTCCCCAAGTGCTCATCGGTCTGGCCTCTCTTAGGCTTTCACCTCAGATTCTTTCCACCTCAGAGCATGTTGGGTGGCTGTAGGCTAATGCCCTGCATAGAAAGTAGTCCTGAGACTTCCAGGATGGGATGGCAGAAACAGAAAATTTTCCCAGGAGCAAGGACAGCTGCTTCACAGCCACTTTATGACCAAATATAACATCATCTCAAACAGATGTTCTCTTATCTGTGGATGTCCTCCTGGTCCCAGTGCAAGGGATGCTCCACATGTAATACCTTGGTTTGGTTTTCGCAAAACTCATTATCACAAGCTGAGCCTGGCTGGCCACAGACATGCAATAGAGCCAGAACAGTAATCCCAGGATTTCTGACCAACCCACTGAAGGGAAGCACCAGCAGAAATAAGGGGAAAGCGCAGTCTCCTGAGGCTTTGTAGGCTCCACATTGCTGGCTGGCTTACAGAAGGCTGAGTATTGTGCTCAGCCAAACAAAGGCTCACTGGAATTTCATTGCTTATTAGTTGACAGCTCTTGGAAAACCTCTGCCTGAACCCCCAAACAGCTTTTCGTGTGTACCTCAATCTGTATGTCCATGTTTCTGATAGGCTGTATGCATAATGCAGCAGCAGGGCATTAGGGTGAGTAGTATTGCTTTCAGAAGTTTCTGGGGAACAAGCTTTTGATGTCTTTCTATTGTCTATAGTCTGACAGCGATGAAGGACTGACAAGGAAAGGTTGGGTCAAGGTAATAGCTGTTGTGCTCTCACCTACACATTGATTTTTGTAGTGAAGTAGGTATCTGTCCTCTTGCACTGATGATGAGCTAGGTTTACTGAATGTTTTGCAGAGCTCAGTTTGAAGCAGATGTGATTTTGCTAAAGTAAGGAGGCATCTGAACAGAAATCGTATGATGGTATTATTGGTATTGTTATCCTTTCCCCCCAGAGGATCCAGGTGTTTGTAATTCTCACTGGAGTCCTAAATATTCATTTCCTTCGGAAAATTCTAATAAATAAAGGTTAAGTATGTTCAACTCATCATTCTTGGCTATGTCCCTTTAACTCAGGTGTCAGCTGGAAGAGTTCTTGCCCCTGTTTCTTTTGTTTTTCTCTTAAAATCCCACTAGATGCCATAGCAACAGCTGGATCACATGCTCCTCTGGGGTGCTCCCTAGAAGCAGATGTGAACAATGCTGGCTAATAAAGCCTCAGCAAGTGTTGGACAGGAAAAGGACTGAGTTCAGTCTCTACTGTTTTGGGGGGTTTTTTTAATAACTCCCAGTAAAGGCTTTCTGTCATTTCTTATGACACAGGTAAATCCAGATTTGCAGAAAAACAGGTTCAGATTACTTCCTCACTTAATAAAAAGACCGTCAAGGTAGCTGACATTTTACAGACATTTTCTCTCCATCCTATGTAAGCATTTCTTGGAAGCCTGAGGCTGAAATATGTTTCCATATTCAAATATGTTTGTAGTGCCAGAATGAATACTATCTGCTTTACTGATGAGTTAATCCTGCTGCTAAATTGATTACACTCTTTGGTGTGTTTTGAAACTGTACACCAAAGAAAGAATTCAGAACTATTCATATGTATTCAATTGTGCTATAATTATTTTCTAAGTATATTATTAATGGCAAACATTTCAAAATATACAGATCAGTTTGGCCTGATATCTATTTCATTGTTTTTTTAAAATCATGGAGTAAAGCTTTTCACATGTCAAGTGAACATTTAATAATGCCATCGCTTAGAGGAAGTGTTCATAATCCCTTTCCTCCACTAATGTGGAAAATCTATGTACAGCATTATTTATGTTCATATTTAGGCAAACAAAAAATAATAATTCTCCATTTTAATCTGATTTCTGATTCCAAGTATCTTGCGTAAATTCCTCCCATAAAACATTAAACCATATGCAGTTTCAGCTGTGTCATACTCCCTAGGTTCAAAACCAACTTACAATGCATAGAGTCTGCAGCTATGTCAGACATTGTGTAATCAATCTGTTCTTTAATTATGGGTTCTTATAAGGACAAATAAATCATACCTCCATGCACATGATGGATGGACTAAAACCCAAAGCAGAGAAAGAGAATATTAAATATATTCACTTATGCAACTAGATGGAGGTTTAGTCAGAAATCAATGCTAATGCTTCTGATGAAAATCCAGAGAAGATTCTGTGATTTGTAAAATCTGAAGTGGCTCTGAAATTGCAGATGCCTGTGGAGTTCTTAGACTAATACTTGTTTACAGTACCTGCATCAATTTAGATGCAAAAACTTAAGAGATCTAATTATTTTCCTTCTGTTTTACAAAGTCTCTTTTCATTACATACCATCAAGTTAGAAATCTAGAGGGGAAATCTGAAGTAGTAATGTCTACTGCTGATTTTAGTGTCCTTTCTTTCTGAAGAGTAATGAATATGTTTGTGTGTGTAACTCACAAAGGGTCTGCTTCTGCCATCCCCTTGGTAGTGTTACAAGCAATTTTTGATGATTACTGGAAATGCTCACTGGTAAGGTCAGAGTAAGGGGAGTAGCCTCTAGCCACATAACATGACAGCCTCTGCCCCAAAGCCTGATCAGCACTTGCACATATGGCTTCCATGGGTCTGGAGCAGGCTCTGAGCTGTGTAAAAAGGCCCTGGTTCTTAAACAGGAGGAGCATGAAACATGGAAGGAGCACAGGTTATTAATATCATCGTAATGTTTGGTCAGGCGGATGCAGGTTTAGATGGGACAGTATCTGGCTTTCACAGGGTTTGTTTCCAAGCCTGTCCCACAAGTGTCTTGGGGAGAACAGGACATAAATATAAGGGACCGTCCTGGCAGGCAGAGTATCCGCAGGACCAGAGTATCCCAACGCTTGGAGCAGCTCAAGCGTCCTGCTGGGCTCCTAGACTGCCTCTCACAGCCAGGGGCTGTTGCTTAGCTCCTCACAAGCAAACAGTCTGGAGGGTGGCCCACACTGGTTGGCCTCAGGACAAACCTCCCAAGCCAGGTGGGCCAACGTTGCTTGTCCTGCTGCTGCCCCTTTGGGGAAACACAAGTCTATGGTCCCCAGAGTGTTGGTTCAGCATTTCTCACAGGAGCAGCAGATGAGGTTGAAACAACAACAGTGCTCTGTGAAAAAGTAGACTGATTCAGACTAGGACGATGTTCTGTAGAAGCTGGGATTGGCTGTTTGCCCCTGCCCTGCCACCAGGAGCACATCTTCCCCTGCCAAACCACCCAGCACCAGGAAGGATGCAGGTGCAGGCCTGCAAATTGATACTGCACTTAAGTGATTATAGGATCTTCACTTTCAGCCTAATTGCAGCCAACTTGAGGAAGAGCAAGTCCAGAAATCTAGTTCTGTCTAAGGGATGCTGAACAACTGGGCTAGGTAATTCAGGCTAAATTAGAAATTAATGGGGATTGCCCTGGGGATGTTCTTATAAGCCATGAGTGAAGGAAATAGGCAAGTCATCAGCAGCAGCTCCTAGGAGGATACATTGCATGCAGATAGATTTAAAGTCAGGAATAACAAATGTGCTTAGAGATAGAAATTATTTATTGTTTTATTTATAGTTATTACACCCAAGCATTTTTGCTCAAAACTCCTAGACTGACCACGTATGTTATGTTTGTGGAAGGACAAAACCATTCTTAAAGCATAACCACAATCACAAAGGAATTGTTTCATTTCAGATCTGTTTACTGACCTTTCACCACCAGAAAATGCTTTTTTAATGCAGTCTGTGGCAAGAGAAATTCCAGAGAGTTGTAACATGTGCAATTAACAGAGCGTTGCAGCTAGTATAAATCAGGGTAGCTACAAGTTGGAGGTATACTTACATCAACTGTCTGGCCCCAAGAATGTAAAATAAGATCTGCTCTGCAGAATGAGACTACTGTTACCAAGGATCCCATGACTAGCCTTTGTATGGTTAGAAAATGCAGAGTTAATAGGATTTTGCTATTAGTGAATTTGATCTGATATTGTGCTTAATTTTATTCCAGAGCAGCCTGGCAGACACTTAGCATCAACAAAGCAGAAACTGTAAGAGCATTTCTTACCTATTGGGAACATTTTCCTAAGCATACCATTACTCCCCAGGAAGGCCCGCGCACAGCACCGCAGGGCAGCCCTGGGCAGCCTCACCCCATAGAAAGTGCCCTAGAGCTGAGGCTGCCAGTTCTGCTCTGGCACCATGACACTCCTCAGAAATGTTGAAATACAAACCAGAAGAACAAAACTGTACCTCTTTATTTCTTGATGAGTACTTTAAATAGAAATACTCTGACCTATTTTTTTTTTTTGTAAGCTACTCCTGCTTGATGTTCCCATGTTGAGAAAATCTGCGTGTCATTCTTCACAGCAGCCCTGTTCTCAAAGAATCAGGGCTGGATTCAGCCCAGCAACCTTATACTGGGGAATATCCACCCATCCACACTGAAAGCAGGGGTCATCTAACAATGTCTCAGAGCAGCCCTTTTCAAGCCTTGAACAGCACAACAACTCAAATAATAGTCACTGCCTGCTTTGCTCTTTTCATGCTCCCTCCTAGCTTGGCACTGCAATAATAAGCCTCTCTTTCGAAGAAAATGCATGCCCTGTGTCCCTCACTCTTCCTGTAATTTACAGGAGCTAAGAACACTGGTAAGATCCAAGAATAACAGGCATTTCTGCTGCATTCAAAGATACCTTGGCAAAGTCTTCTGTTAGATTAGAAGAAAATGTAAACAGTTTAATGCAATCCCCAGGCAGGATCGTGCATGCCTGACTTTGAATGTAGATGAGGCCAATCCTGAAGAGGGTTTTGCCTCTGCAGCAACTGGTGCATCTGTGCCTCAGGGCACAGAAGGGAAACCCTGTGGGGGTAAATGCCTGAGCCCTGCCCAGGCTGCAGGGAGGGTCAGTGCTCAGCTGGGCAAGAGCCCATCCCAGGAGCACCCTCAGCGCTGGCTGCAGGTCTGCATGGCTCTCTCCCCATCTAACTGAGGACTGAGTACAGCACCCAGTGGAGCAGAGCATCTCCCATGTTTCAGTGAGCCTCTGTTCTCACTCCAACCAGCTGCTGCATCCCCTCACACACAGTGCTTTCCTTGTTCCTCTAAGGCAAAGACAAGCCTTTCCTGCTGCCTCCTCTCACTAATGGTGGAAAATCCACAGGCCAACACTAAACACTTGTCATGACAAGACAGGAGCTTTTCTCCTCACTGAACTTCTTTACCTCTGTCTCTGAGATCTTTAGAGATTCATGGGAGGAAATCTGCCTTTTCCCGATACCTTGTCTGATGATATGACAGCCTGGACTGTCATCAGAGGACAGATGTTTTCTGCAGCAGATGGGCAAAAATAATGAATACATTAGAGATATAAGCAATCCTGCACTGTCTGTTCCTCAGCAGTAGAGGCCTTCGGCTTCAGCTGCCTGAGAAGCGACATGAAAAACTGGTGTAGTCTGAGGGATCTATTACACTAACCTGACTTTAGCTTGGAGTGTAGTTTGATCATTCAGCTCATTCAGAACACCCATCGCTTGCTGCTCAGTGACCTCACTTGCTTCTCGGTTAATGTCTTCTGCTCCTCCTTGGTACGAGCGTGGGCAGAACTAGTCTTCTGGAGGGGAAAACTGAGGTTATCAGTCTGCTGTGCAGACTGCAGTAGCTGCAGTCAGAGGGGCAGCTTCTTACCAGAGGGGATTTTGTTCGGCTCTTCATGGGTTATAGCTGTTCCTGAGCAAACATTTCTCTCCTTCTCTTATTTGCATAGCAGATTGCAAACTTTTCAGGCTACTTCAAATGGCAGTCTGGTTGAACATGAAATCCTTGCCACAAAGAGGTCTGTCATTTGGCAGATAAATAACATCACTGCTAAAGTAGTAAAAATGCCACCCGCTGTGTCTTACAGCTGCGTCTTACATCCTGGGTCTGTGGAGCTCACAGCTGTTTTTCAGGAGGGAGATTTATGTAGAGAATTAATGTGCATGTAAATCTCTTCCCCGTATATGCTGCCTTCTCCGGTGCTGAATTTTGGCTGTGGTAAGAACTGTCATAACAGCCAAAACGTTTTTAGCATTGATTGAAGAGACTATCCACCACAAAGCCACTCCTCTGTTGGGCCTCTCTGAATTAGGGAAGGAATAAAAACTAATTTAGAGATAGTATTACAATCAGTAACAGATACATCCTGATCAGATTCAGAAACATTCATAGTGAAAGCCTGCTCCTTTCTCTGCGAGACTCCTATTACATACATTGACAGAAGAGAAGCACTTCTGTATCTGTGGGGGATCTTCCAAACAGAAGTCCTTATCATTCTGCCAGACTCTCATCTCACTCATCTGAATTTTGCCCCCTGTCTTGAGGAGAAATAAATCTGACATTGCTGCAAGGACTTATTCGAACCCCGCAGAGAATTTTCATTACATGTGATGCAGGTGCTGCTCCAGGTTTCAGGTTTCAGAACAGATCATGAGTACTAAGAGGAGCAAGTTCATGATAGAATACAGCTCTAGCAAAAAATGGGAAGATTGCTGAGCCACATAAGAATATAAATGCAGAGGCTAGCAGGCAAACTGTTTTAATCTGGTGTTTACCTTCAGCCTGGATGTAGTCCTGGCCACCAGATTTGTCTTAGAGGGGCTGCCCTTCCCTGTAAGAGGAGAGAGGGGAAGGCCTGCATCTGTGCCCTACTGCCCGTACAGAGCCCAGCTGCTCAAACCAGGGGCTGCCACTCCTGCAGCAGAGCTCCTGAGCAGAAGCCCAGTATACACGGAGCGTGAAAGAAGATACATCTGGAAGCAGGTATGTCCTCCAGGAAGACAATGGAAAGCTAGGACTGGTCAAATACTTTGGTTTTGAGTGTTCAGGAAAGATGACAAAAGGTGAGAGATGTAGTGGATTGTGGCTACAATTTCTTTAACTCCAGCCATAAAGAAGTTGTCCATTCATAAAAGGGCACCATTCCTCCGTCTTGCTCACTGATTCAGGGCATGAAATTTCCTTCAGAACAACAGGACCTGTTGCCTAACTATTTACTTTGCGAGAAGGTTTCTTCTGTGCTGAATGAATCCAAACACAGAGCTCACCCAGACCTGAATGTAAGCTTCATTTCCTTCTCAAGAAAGGGTCAAACACTTGATTTGTGAGCCATCACCAAAGGAGGGCCTCTTTTCTAGTAGCAGCATATCCCAAGAATGGCGAAAACCTGAAGCTGACTCACCAGCCTCTAGCACTGCCAAGTCAAAAACTATGCCCAACTTTAAATCCACTGCAAATTAGTCTGGATTTGAGACCAAACAGTATACCCTGTATCAAATGCCAACACAAGAGAGTGGCTCCACCCTCCCACCTGCACACTGAAAAGCATCCATTAGCGTCAGCATGCTGATTTAAACACAGCAAAGCAAAAATCTGTCAACTGAAATTAAGTTGCATAAGGCACAGAAGAGTCCTGCTCAGCTTCTTGCTTCATATTGCACCAAACAGGAGAGGGAGGAAAGATGTTTTTTGTCTTTTTTTTTCCTTTTAACACATCATTATATAGAAAAAAACCTCTAATCCCCTTCCTTTGGGCAATCTGTTTTGTTTCTTGCAGGGTTAAATCCTGCTTGCCTCAAAGAAATGAGTAATCCAATTGGCTTCAATGTGACAACTCCCAAAAGACAAACAGGATTTGACTCCCTCCAAAATGTAGTACACAGATTTTGTGAATGAGCTATTTGGAACGCTGGATACTTCGTGTGATAGCTTTGGTGCTGCCATATAAACCCATGATGACTGTGTCAGCTAGTTTTTCCTGTGCTGAAGGTTTAAATGTCTTCTAATGACTCTAAATTTAAACTAGGGCCTCTCACTGCAAATCATTCATTTGGCCATATTGGTTTTGTAAGATGGAGAGACGAAAGAGGAGAACGGAGCACTCTCTCTGAAAGCAATAGTTAGGGCCAATTTACTTTTACTGGATGCTTTAATTTCTTGAGGACCATATAATCTCCTAGGACTCTTGCAAAACTGTAACCTCTGTATCTCTAAGAGAGCAAGAGTAATTGAGCCACGTTGTATAAATGTTCCTAGTTTACTGATACTAGGGGCTTTCTTATCTCCGTGCTGGCTAATTTTCTATCTTCTTACTAAGACTTTTCAAAAGAAAGCATACATTTGAGCTTGCAGTTTGTGTCGTATTTGCTGTTGACAGTACAGACTGTTTTCAGAGTAGCCTGAATTTCTTTTCTTTGACACCTCCGGTTACTTCACAGAAGACACTTAAGACACCTCCCAGCACCCACCTACAACACTTGCACCACTACAGGAGGGAGCTCCCTTGACAAAAACGTTCATGCTGGCAGGAAACCAGATCAAGAAGGTAGTCAACAGACCAAGGAAAATAGCTTCAGTGATCTAACCCTGAGATCTGAAAGAATGTGGAAAATCACTCTCTGGCTGTTTAGAAAACAATCAGATGTGTAGAGGCTCTGAGTAGAAATAGCAAGAAAGGGAAGAGGAAACTGGAACAAATAATGTGCCTAACACATTGTATATTGATTTAACTATACCCAAAGGCAAACTTAGTGCCATCAGACAGAACTTATATGTCTTTAGGTCCTCTATGCATGCTTTGATTGCTCAAGTGGTAATCTCCCACTGCCCCAAATACGCTAACAGGTAGCAAGGCGTAGGCAACTTGCATTTTTAGCAGAATACTTGCATCCTCTCTTTTTTTTTTTTTGTGAAAGTAAAGCCTACAGAAGGAGAGGGGGAGTAGAAGAAGTTGTTATATAAGCAGTGAGGATAGAGAGTTCTGATTAGGCTTCTACTCTGGGCTGCAAAATAAATAATCAAAGAAAATGAAGACGCAGGTTCTTACGCCAGGACTACTTATGGCTCAAGGTTTTGGTTTTGCACGCTTCTTTCCTGATAGTGTCATGGGACTTCTCTGTGCTTTGGTAATCAAGCTATGTAACGCCACGACATGCAGTATGTCTCACCAGGAGGGAGCATATTGGAAACAGGCACAGTGATTTTTAATGTGTGCTGCTACTAAATTCAGGCACCATGTTTTAAAGAAAAGTCTTTATATTCAGAATGGCCCTCAACCAAAATGCTGGATGTGAATACCTCCTGTCTGCTGCAACACATTTGATTTAGTATCACTTTGGAGTAGGGGACTCTGTATTCCAGTGCTCTGCACAGACCGTGAGGGTGATGGCAACCACAGCCCTCTGGCAGAAGGGCACTGTGACCGGACTTGTGTCCTGCACTTGGCAGAATAAAATGCTGAAGATTTAGGGCAAGTTTGCAGGCTGCGTCCTTCTCTCCAGAGACATTTCACAGGCAGGACCATGTAGGTCATGAGTATTTGAAGAAAACTGTTGCACACCTTCTTAAGTTACTTACAAGGACTTTGATTTCAGTAATTTTACTAGTTTTTATTTTGGTAAACATAAAACAGACTCATGAGCCTTGAGAGAGAAAATGTCCTTGGAAAAGAAGACAGAAGCCATCCAGGAGCTAATTTGCTCTTTTGCCCAACTAAGATGAGATAGTTCCCTGGAGCCTATTTTCCTAAGATTTTTTCCTCCAGTCTAGTCAAATGTCCTAATTAGTAGATCTCACTAGAAAAAAACCCCACAGAATTAAAATAATCCAAAGCTCATGGTATGGTCTGAAGTGCTTTCCAGTTCCACTGTGTGAAATTTGCCTCCCAACAGCGTGTGGGAAGCTCTGAGAGCCTGGTTCCTACCAGGGCTGTGTTGGCATTAGCGGTGAGCTGTGGGAAGATGAAGCTGTATGAAGCTGCACAAACCTCATCCCTGTGAGTCTCCTGGATTTGATGGGGAGTTCTCTGTCACATGGAGGGCATTTCCAAGCCTCCTTCTGGGAAATTACTGGCTCAAATCGTGTTCATTGGAACTAGGTGTTCCAAAACCCCTAGTTAGCCCTACAAATCTTTTTACTTAATCTTACAAAAACATTTAAAATCTTCACCTAAAAGGTCATAAAAGACAAAACAGTTCTCAGCCTCCCTCCCCTGAAATCCTGTAGATTTATATTGGAGTGAAATAACTGGGCTGAAGGTGATTTAAAGGGGCAGGAATGAGGCAGAAGTATTACAATTACAACCAGAACTTCTAAGGTTAAAAACTTTTGCTTTCAGAACTTGCAGTGCCATGTAGGAAGAGTGAAAGAGGGTTGTAACCATGAACCCAGCTAGTCAGCCAACAGGCTGCATGTACAGAAGTTCAATGCAGTAGAAAACTAGCAATTTCTCTTCTGTGAAAAACAGAGGCAAATGTTTCAGTAAAAACTTCCCTCTTTTCAACAAACCTAAATCTAGAAGTGTGGGTTTATTCCAATGTCAACTGCCAGTAAGTGCCATAAACACCTACAAGAACAAATCCATTTACAGGAACAAAAACCTTTTTGTTGGAAGACACCGTGAGTTCAGTTGAGATGTCTGAGCACATTTGATGGCCAGTGCTGCTGCTGGATTCATAATCCTCTCCCGATAACTCTTTGAGGAAAGAAAGCTTAACCTCATTTGACCTACACTTACTCAGGGTGCCTCTTCCACTTCAGCAGCTTGAGCCACATACAAAGGGCCTTTTTTTTGCTACAGTTTTGATAGATTTTCAGGGATACAAATGTGCCTAATTCTGGGGGGGGCTGATGCTGTTTGTGCCTCTGGAAGTTGACTTGCAGTTCGTTAACCCTAGTTGCAGCTGTTGAAGTCCGCTGTGCCAAAACAATGAAACATAGCCCTGATTTCCTTTCTTCTGGGTCAGGTCTTGATAGCGAGTGACGTTCTCAGCTCTGAGAGCAGCTGGGGTCATTGGCTCCCAGGGAATTAGGCTCTCTGTCTCCTATGGAAAGTCTTTGGTCTGTTGTGGCTGTTGCTTTGATTTTCTAGCATGTGTATTTTTATACACGTCTGTACAAACAAACACAGTTTACCCTACTGCCTCACAGATCCCTTGCGATCCCTTGTCAACAATGTCAAGCCAATGTTACATTCAAGCCCAGGAATGACTAATTTTTTTACAACTGTGGTCTTCTGAGAACATTGCAAAGGCTACAGCGGAAATGGTTTCATTCAGAAGTATTTCCTGCCTCGCCATCAGTGGCTTATTTTTCCTGGGTCTCCATTTCCTTTTCTTTCCGGCTGGTTTTGGGTGTTCTATTTTTAGCCAGCTCACTGAAGCACACGTGGAGAACTGAACTAAGCTCTTGTGCAAAAGCTTTTACCCTGAATTTCTGCCTTCATAGTAGAACTCCCTGCAATTTGACTGTCTTGTTACTCCCACTTATCCCTGCTGAATACAGCTGTGTAAGATTTCAGCAGTGCACATTGCATTTTTAATTCACTGTGTGTCTCTCCCTCAAACGAGAAGCAGATGACATCTGCTGCCAAGGTGACTCAGCACGCAAAGAACTGCAATCGCAACCCAGCAGCTTATGCTAAATAACCTGACCCATTTACTTCGAAAGTCAGCCAAATCTAAATGCCAGGTATTAGATGAAAGTGCAGGTGGGTGGGGATTGGAATGAGCCTAGGATAGGGGAGAGAAGGGACAGACATCGTCCCTGAGCTCCATAGGCAAGCACCAGAGTAGGAGGCAATGCAGCAGTGATGCTTGGACCCTGCCCTGCAGTCCTGGGCAAGACGTGCGCTGGTTTGTAGCCCACCTAAACAAAAATACCAGGTGAAGGTATTACTGCAGCTGAAGGGGGAGAGAGAGATATGCAGGAGCAGACCAGGGGAGCCTGTGTGAACCTGCCTTCTGCTGCAGGAAGTATAAGAGGAGGTAAAATGACTGGTTTCACAGGTGGCTCAGCAGGATGGCCTGCGGGCAGCAGAACCAGGAAGCAGTAGCTCACTTTATCTCCAGCAGTATCTCAGGAGGGAGAAGAGAGGGCACTATCCTGCTCAGGCCTTGGCATATGAGCAAAAGACTTTAGGTAGCCGGTAGTTAATCCATTGAAAAGGTGGCTTCCCTTGTAACAACGGATTTCCATTTCCAAGTGGTCAAGATCTTTGAAGGGATAAGAGATTAACAATCTAATGCTTTTCAGTCTGCCTGATCAAGTAGCATTTTCCAGTAGTGCTTATCAGTGTCCAAACTTGTTTTTCATAGGAATGTAATGTTTTTAAAAGGGCACATTTAGTAGCAGAAGGACCTCCCTATGTGTGTGAAGATATTAATTTTAGTATCTTCATCGGAAGCTGCTGATTTTTTACAAACCTACTATAGCAGAGCTGGGCTTAGTGCTGCTTTCTTCATGTATATGGCATCATCACATGCTTGTCATATTTTCCTTCAGAGTAGAAGGAACTTTCCATGGATCTCTAAGTTGTGCCCCTCCCTGCAAAAAGGTTTCCTTATTCAGAGATGAAGAACCTAAAATAAAAAATGATTCAGTGGTTTTCCTGAGTTGACCCAATGATTTGGAACATATGTCTCTGATGAAGATGGCAGGTTTTGTAGCTGAATCTAGCGGCAGGAGTTCTTCATCCTTTCTGTGACCTAGAAGTTATGTTACAGCTATGTACTTCCATGTGACCATCTTTTTGTTTAAACTGATCAGGATGAGTTCTAAATTTGCACAGACTGTGTTTGGAAGACCTGATGGCCGAGGTGAAATGCCCAGGAGTCCCTGGAGGAGTGAAAGCTTAAAGAATTTGCAGGCTCTGTTCTTCAGTCAAAACCCTCTTTTCTCCTCTTGGTAATGTGACTCCAGTTTCAGGGGTCTCTTTTTTAGGAGCAAAAGGTCCTAGATTACTTTCCTCTGAGATCATTTGCAGAGCTCTCTGAATGTTCTGGTGGCTTTGATTGTACAGGGCTGCAAGGAGTGAGTGAGAAGATGCGGAGGCAGCTGGCATTCATTCCAGAAATACGTGGGCACTGGACTTTGCCAGGGCCACGCCTGGAAATGTCTCAGCTCTTCCGGTGTAGGGATGCAGAAACAGACTGTTTTTTCCTTAAAGCTGGTTAGTTAATCTGGCAAACTTGCCTAACTTTCTTCTTGGAAAACAGTTTTGTGCTTTAAAGGTCCTTACCTTTCAAAGGTGTCTGAACCTTTGTGTAGACTCAGTCAAAGAACGCTCTGGAAAAAGCTCGGCTGTTGACCATGATGTACGTGACAGAAAAGTCAGCCACAAAGAAGGTTTTAATTTGAAAATGCCACATCACATGCATTACGAAATGATATAAAAAGGTGCAGCTGCTCTGCTAGTCATTCTCTATTTGCCTTAAAATGAAACACTTTATGAACTTGCTATCTTTCTCAGACATCCTTTATCACAATCTCCCAGCAGCCTCAAGCTAGTTACCTTATCAGAACAATAAATGAAATGTCCATCTTGCTGTCTCTTCCACACAGATATCCTTCATGAACACTAGCAGCCTGTCTGAAGTCGACTATGCCACTTGCACGCATAGAGGTGTTTGCAGTGAAATTTCAAGGGACAGTCCTAGCTTTCATTTTGTTTGATTATGTTTTGTAGACATACACATTCAGCCATTTCTCAGCCCTTATCTAGAAAGTATCCACCCTTCTAGTTACACATAAAGGAGTGAAGAAAAGAGCAAACTACAACATGCAGCACTTCAAAGGCAGGGAACAATGCTGTCTGCAGAGAAACACATACACACGGCCTGCTGCCCATAAGGAGCTGGATGGAAAGACTAAAGCAGCACAGAGGGAAAAATAGTTCAGAGAAGGCCAACTGTGTCTTGAGGCACAGTTGCAGTTGTCATGTCTACTGCAGTATAGAAGATACACCTTATTTTCATTAGTCATGCTGAGGAAGAAATGAAGCCGAGCTGACAGACAGTGCCTTTAGATCCTGAGCGTGCTCTCCAAACATAACATGTAACGGATGCATTAAGGCGTCCCACTTGAATGCTGAGGCTGTTCAAAGCCTGCGCAGTCAGTACGCTGCCGTTTCATTGCTGGCTCCGATGCAGCTCTGATGCCTGCGCTGTGCCAGCAGTGACCGGAAGGGATGTTAGCTGCCGCCCAGCCCTTCCAAAACACTAAGGATGACTGAGGACAAGAGATGTGTCAGAGCTCTAAGCTGCCCATCAGCTCATTGAAACTTGAGACCTTTAAGGAAGAACAGAGTGAAAACATGCCTGCATTAATTCAGTAGTATGCCACAAAACACTTTGAATGTGAGCTCTGTTATAAGTAATCAATACTTGCTGTTACAGGGAGCACTTCTTGGTTTCAGAAACACTGTCTTAAAGGTGCAAAGCACTCAAAGGATTAAAAATAATCTTCGCAAGTCCTGCCAAGATAAATGGGGGATGTTAGTATTGGGTTGATCCTGTGATGTTACTCTCAGGTTGTAGCACACAAGACAATGCTCTTTTGTCTTATATTTCAAAAATAGTCTTCTCCTCCACCGGAACAGGAGTAATTCTCATTTGAAACGAACAACACCACCACCATTTTAAGGTGGAAAAAAAAAAAGTGAGTCAGCCCACAGATTCCTTATTCTGCAAATAGCAGATTCCTGTATTTATCTCTGAAGTTCTCATACACAGTCGATCTGCTGGGGAATAAACTGTACAGCATCACTAGAGAGCCAGTCGTGAGGCACATATGAATTCATCACATTAATGCATAATTAGCACATAATTTTCTGAAGATCCCATATGGCTCAAATCATATTACTAACAGCAGCACATCATATAATCAACAAGAGCGGGTCAAGCCCTGACCTTTTTCTAGCATACATGCACTGATAATAATAGATATTATTTTTGGCTAGAAATAGATTTGCTGTGTGATTTATGACCCAGCTTATTCTTTTTCTTTTTTTTTAAGGGTGAGTGTTCTCTTCGATGATCTTGGTGGTGGTGTCTGCTATTTTGCTGCCGTGGCAGACAATAGCATAACAAAGCTGACTAGTTCACCAGCTCAGTCTTACAACTGAGTAAGAGTCTGGAATCTTACCAGCTCAAATGATGGTGAGCTGGCTGCAGGGCCCAGGAAAAAAATGCAAATATTTCGGCTGTATAGACAGCTATACAAATAGCAGAGCAGATGAGGCAGCCTCATCTGGGGAGACAAAAGATACGTGTGATGACCTCCTTCCTTCAAGTTACCCTGGGTCACTGTCACAAGTTCCCTTCCTCCGTGAGTGTGCACAAAGGGCAGTGCACTGTATCTGCAACTTGGCAGCATGTCAAGAGCCCAAAGAGGATGTTCTGCAGTCTGCTCTCGCTGTGCCCTGTCCGAGTGCCTGCTGTGTGTGGTCAAGGTGCCTGGGGCTGACTGAGCACAAAGGCAGCAAATGCCAATTCAGGCTGCCTGATTCTGTGCTATTCCGTCTCGGCTCTTCCACCAGTATCTTTGGTGTTGCCATTCCTTGTGTTCGGTCTATCTCCTAGTGGTGCCCTCCTTTTCTTGCACTGTCATTTTTCCTTGAAGGAACAGAGAAGTTTGGCAGGCAACATGGAAGCTGCATCTTCTCTGCTGAATGTCCAACATCTTGGGCATTCTCCCTTTTTGGCATGGTAGGTTTGGATGTTGAGGTGTGACAGAGGTTTCCTTGCCCATTTCTGTCTATCAAGTCTGGCACAATGAGTAGTCCCAGCTGAGGTCTTTTTGGCTGACAGTGTCCCAACATGCCATGTATTGTGCAATTTACTTGGCTTTGCTTCTTACCACAAAAATTAACAAAATCCATACCATGCTTCTTGCCTGTCAGGAAGCTATACTCTGCATTAATCTCTTATTTGGGAGACAGGCTATGTGACAGAGATGATTAATCCCAGCCACAGATAACACTTCCTGTCTTTAAATAGTTTCGGTTGATAAATAACTTCTATAGTGAAACACTATCCCACAATGGGGTTTTGATCTAAGCCAGGAACTTTTGAGTTTAAATTCTGGCTTTCAGACAAAATCGTTTTGTGGATAAAAGTAGAAGCTTGGGTTTGGGTTTTGCGTTGGTGTTTTTTTGCGGTTTCTTTTTTGTTTTGTTTGTTTGTTTGTTTGTTTTCGAAGAGAAGGTACACCCTCAGTTTTTTACACTCTCCTCAGAAGCTCCAGCTCTTCAGCACCTACAAACGCAACCCTACTTCTCTGGCCACTTATTTTTGCTATAAGCTCGTCCCAAAGTTTTCCTGTAGATGTATTGAAAGGATAAGCTACTCAATGTCAGAAAGACTGAAGATGCAGGTCATGGCTTGAGGCAGGTTAGCGTCACACACATTGTTCAGAGTTGCTCTAGGGAGCCTGCATTGCCATCATGGACCCCACCAGCAC
The DNA here is from genome assembly GCF_000703405.1 of Apaloderma vittatum. Taxonomy (NCBI): domain Eukaryota; kingdom Metazoa; phylum Chordata; class Aves; order Trogoniformes; family Trogonidae; genus Apaloderma; species Apaloderma vittatum. Next base: position 61,129 of record NW_009697157.1, read on the forward strand.
TCAGTCTTTTGCTGGGAAATGTACCCAGCAGACATCATTCTTGAATCCAGGTCACACACACGTTCATGGCTGTTCAAAGATAAGATGTGGTCCAAAGCCCATTAAAGTCAGCAAAACTCTTTCCTGATTTAAGTGGGTTGGAGTCAGGGCTTTACAGGATGCATGAACTCCAGCCTTACCCGCTTGTGGGTAGCACAGTGGTGATCTGACACACAGCTGCCTTCTGAGAGCGTGTTTACACAAATGGGGAAGTCTTGGCCTCTAGACGATAAAGGACTTTCTACCACAGGCACTGGCCAAATGGTATTTAAAAAACAGCATCCAGACTTCTGTAATCTCTCTGCAGGATTTGCCATTTAAATCCTTTTTCAAACCACACAGAAACAGAGCACATGTTGTAGTGATTTTCTTCAATTCCCTTCCACCAGAGAAACCAGGGAGAAGGGGCTGTGGCCACCAGGTCTTGGAGCTAGGGGGGAATAAATGGAAACAGAAAATTCTGTACGTAGGAATCTCATGCCTGCCGGGACATTTAAAAATAAGGAGTGGTGATGAGATAAATTCTTTGAAAGAGCTTGAATTTGTTTAAGTGATTCTTTTCTTTTCTACCATGCAAAATAAAAGGGCTGCATGATGGAACTTCTTACCAAAGATAGCTGTGCAGATGCAGAAGCATCAAGGAGCCTCCAGAAACACCATGACTGCAACTTTAGCTTTAAACTAGCTTCAAAGGACAGTCTCCACATCCCCATGATTCCACTGCTACTGCTGCTAGGCTCTGAGCTAGCTACACAGCACTGCAGAAACTTGCCTGTGATTTTTCTGGTAGTTGCAATACCTTATCACAGGCCAAAGCATCGAGTAAAGATTGGGATTATGCATCCATAAAGGCTGGCAGCTGTGAGCAGAGCTGTGTATGATGCTCTGATTAATGTTTGAAGTAATAACCCATTATTCTTCCATAATGGTGAGAGAACGGACTCTTATGGTGGTGATTAGCAAAGTAGTGCTGTGGCTGCTAGCACCCTCTCTGAATGCACCATGTGACAAACAGAAAGATGAAGCCAGGTTCCATCCTGATTTTTCCTGGTACAAATGCAGGCACAAGATCTCAAGGACTGAAGGGAAGTGGTCCTTGATCTTTTTTCAGAGCAAAGTGGGACCCAGTACCTCTCCCTCAAGAGAACCCAGTCACTATAGTAATGGTTAACCTGAAAAGTGAATTGGCTTGCCTCTTTAGCCTCCCAGGCCAAGCAGTAAGTAGCAAAAAAAGTTTCTATTTCATGAATTAGAAGCAGGGAAGCTCCTTTACCTATGTTTACTTTTGGCTAGGCATTTACTGGGAAAAGACTTGGGCAGTATGATTGAACGACTATGCGTATTCAGCACTGTCAGCGAGAGGTACTTTCCCCAAAACCCTCAGCCTTCCTCAGCTTGGAAGTCCAGACAACAGATCAGCAGAGCACTGAGGCTCCAGGTGCCCAACTCTTCTCTGACCAGGATGGAAGCTACACTGCTGCTTTTTCTGCTGTAGTTTAAAACCATGTGGACCAAATAGCAAAATCCTTATTTCTGTACCAATTGTATTCAAACATGGTTTTGTTGTGAAAATGCTGGCTGTTGGGGCTCATAGCCATGACGAACATGGTTTTCAGAAAGGTTTTCAAGAAGAGTTCTCAAAAAAAGTTTCTCTGCTAGAAACCTAGGCTACAGCTAAGGTATCTCAGTATATGGGTTACATGCTTTCAGAGGCAGTGGGAGGTCAGTATGAGAATCATTTCTCTTAGTTAACTGAAACCTCTACCATTACATCAGGCATCCTACTTCAAAATATGCTTTAGATAACCTGGCTTGATATTTTAACTCTGGGAGATGAAATTTAAGTTGCAGATGTCATAAACCCCCAAGCACAAGTGGCCTGATTTTCCAGGGTGTTAAGCATATGCAATGCCTGTTGATTTCAATGAGAAATGTGGGTGCCTGTCAACTGTATTTGAAAACCAGGCCATTTTATTTAGTCATTGACACAAAGATTCCTAAATTTAAGCAGCCATGTTTGAGAGCTTTTCTAGCTTCATACAGTTCTGCAGAAACAGCTTTAGCAGAAAATAATTTCTATTAAGAGGTACTCTTGGCTTACTCCCTTCCAGCCCTGTGGTAAGTATTCATTTAAGGCTGATTTTGCAGAAGTGAACAACAAAAACACATCAGTTTAAAATATTCCTTTTTATTTTTATGTAGCATAAATAATTTCATAAACATTTTTAAATGTTCCTTACAGAGAGAGTGACTTCATTTTTATATAGCAATTACTGCTTAGACAGAAGGGAATTTGTGCTGCAGAACCTTTCTCTTAGTACAGGTAACACATTTCAGTGGGAACGACAAAGTTAAATACAGAGCAAAGTTAAGTACACACACTGTGTTCCAGCCATATTTGGACAGTATTGCAAACTAAATAACACTAGAAAATTCTCAACTCTAATCTAGATTTATTGTGCTCATCCCACGTGATGCTTGATCAGAAAGCAATAGGAATGAATGTAGCAGGAGACAACGTGCCAGGTCTATGCTAGATTGAATGTGCCAACTGTTCAAACACATGGTCCTACTGGAGGGACAACTAATACAAAAGAAAACAAGTATGCTTTAACCCATATAGCATACACTAACTCAGCATTAGTTACAGTGACCAAAATACCTTCCTTTCAGGACACCGTCATCACGTATGTTAGAGCTATAAATACTGCAGAAAATTTCCTTTCTCTGTGTGATATATAATGGCACAAGCTTTTAGTGGTCTTAGCCTTGATCTTGGACTTTCAGAGAAAATTACAGCATGTGTTGCTTGCATGCATCTCCTTACCATCTGTGGATTCCTTAGGTTCAAAAGAAGCAACAAATATATCAACACTTATCGAGCCACTTGGATCTTGAAATCTTAAAGTGAGAAGCTTTTATGGAAGGTTGCAAACAGTCTGAACCTCTATATTGAAGTGGATGTTACAGACTAAGATGTCTCAACACAGGCTCAACATATAGAAAGTTGATTAGACATAACTTTCAGAGAGCACGGCTAAGATGATTAGGGGGCAGGCGGGGCTAGGGAGAATTTTGGAGACCTAAGGATATAATGGAGGGAGAATCTGTCTCTTTTTTGAAGTCTTTTGAAAGAAGAAGTTTTAAATTTTTGAAAGAACTACTGTTTCCAGCAGTAACTCGGGATCTGGGTATATTCTCTTTTAGAAGGGAGATTATGCTTCTCCCCTCCACATGCCCCAATGTTCCTGCGAGTCCACTTTGACATACTGAAAAGTGGATCTACGCAGGAGTAGTGAGAGGAGCAGGGGGCAGGTAAGAACAGTCCTGCTACCAGCCGCTTAACACAAGGCACTGCCAGGTTACTCACTGAAAGGCAAATCTGGAACTACAGTGACATGGTCTTGGCATGCTGAGGATCTAGTTGCAATTTGACACTTGTATTTAGTAGCAGGTTTTCTATTTACCTAGCTAAAATTGTTTACAATGGTGTAAGAACAGCTCAGAACAGATCATACTCCCATTTTTCTGACTTTGTTGATGATATCGTTAAAGGGCTATAGAGTAAATATTAAAGAACATTGTACTGTGAATGTTAGCTTGGCAGAAAGATTTTTTTAGAAATGGTGTGCCGAACCAAACTGAGCGGAGCTGGGCCGAACTGAGCCAAGCCAGCCTGACCCAATTGCAACTGGCTTGGCTCAGCTCACTGCAGCCTGGCTTATCTGAGCTTAGTTAGGCTGGCTCAGCTCTATCCAGCTTGGCTGTGCTCAGTTTGGTTTAGTCTGGTTCAGCTTGGCCCAATTCAGCCTGGCTTGGCCCAGCTCAGCTCTGTTCAACTTGGCAGCACTTGTCTTGCTGTGGCCTAGTTTGGCCCTGATTGTTCTGGTGACCGTGTTGGCTCAGTTCAGCTTTGTCCAGCTCAGCTCTACTTGGGTTGCTGTAGTACAGTCTGGCTTGGCTCAACTTCGACCATCTTGGCCTGGTCCTGTTCCTCCCAGCTCACTGCAACCCAGCATGGCTCAGCTTGGCCCGATTCAGCCTGGTTTAGCCTGGCTTGGCTTGGCCAAGTTCATCCCAGCTTGTCTCATCTTGCTGCATCTTGGCTTGGCTTAGTTTGGCCTGGCTTGGTTCTGTTGAGTCCAGCTGTGCTTAGCTCACTGCAGCCTGTTTCAGCCCAGCCAGCCTGGTTCAGTTCTTGCGGGCTCTGCCTGGACCAGTTTGGCTCAGCTTGGCCCAGTTTGGCCTGGTTTAGCCTGGCTCTGCTTGGCTCGCTGCAGCCTGGCTTGACTCAGCTTAGACCGGCTTGGCTCTGCCCATCTCAGCTGTGTTTGGTTCAGCTTGGCCCGGTTTGGCTTGGCCCAGCTCGGGTCTGTTCAACTTGGCAGCGCTTGGCTCGCTGCGGCACAGTTCAGGCCTGCTCAGCCTGGCCCAGCTCATCTCTCTTCAGCCCAGCTTGGCTTGGCTTGGCCTGGCTTGGTCCTGTCGGGCTCGTATGGGCACAGCTCGCTGTGGCTGGGTTTGGCTTTGTTCAGTTTGGCTCTGCTTGTCTTGCTGTGGCCCAGTTTAGCCCAGCTCATCTTGACTTGCTGCAGCCTAGCTTGGCCCAATTTGGCCCAGCTAATCTGAAATGCAGAGCCCTACATTTTATTCCCAGCTTGCCAGAGTTAGTGAAAATTTGCGTTAGTGTCTCCCGCCTGGAAAGCAGAGTGAGACAACTGGAAATACTCAGCAACACAACTTGAGGTGTCTCCACCGAACTGTAATTACAAGCCTGCCTGGGCTTGCCGCTTTGACTGCAAGAGCACTCCTCTACAAGGTAATACACCGTACAGCACAATTTAAAATTGCCTCCCGTGTGTCTTTTGGCTTTCACACACGGGGCGCTGCACTTGCGCGCACAGGAAGGAGGAAACCTGCACGCAGAGCAGGGTCCTTCTACGTCAGCGATCGCTCAAACCCTGCCCTGGCACTACAGCACACAACCAAC
>NW_009697158.1:0-17755 GCF_000703405.1 Apaloderma vittatum
TCCAGCCTAGGCCATTCCATGATTCTATGCTTGAAAAACTCAACTTCTAAATATAGATTTCCATTTATACTATTTTAAGTCACTTACTTCTATGTTTGCTACTGTGGTAATTTTGGCCGAAATTAGTATTTATCAGGAAAAAAACACCCAAAACAGTCTTGTCCTCCAGCTGGGGAACAGCAATGTGAGCAGTTGGTTTAGCAATGACAGAAGTCCTAATATATGGCAACCAGAAATATTCTAATTGTGGATTGGTCACCAGCAAGGAAAGATCCCTTTCTGAGAGCCTATATTCCTCTCTTCTTTCTATACTCCCAGGCACTCTCCTATCACCCTGTGCCCTCTCATGTGCTGAGTGACAAATCAGCTTTTTTATGGACTATGCTCTAAATAAGGTGAGAAATCTTTCTGGGATAAAAGTGGGAGGGCAGGTAATGCGGAGGGAGAGAGAAAAATGATAAAATTTTTGTGAAAATGGTAAGATGCAAAATGGTTATTCATGAACAGCTTTTATTCTGTTCGCTTCCCTTTACCTGCCTTGTGCATAATTACTACTTAAAGACCATGCATCTGTGCAACTCTAGCTGGTTTTGTTTGTTTGAGAAGGGGCTTTTTTCAGAACTTCTGTTTTGACAAGCATGGATCTTGGATATCCAATGACATTTTCTCAGTTCACAGTTACAACCCACATTTTTTACTTGCTGCTAAATTATTTATCCCCATTACTTGGCTCACAAAACAATTTTCCTTTCGCTGCACTTGGAAGCAAACAAAATCAAAGATAAATACTATTGTGCTGAGATTGATCTCTTTCTGGTGCCAATCACAACCACAACAAAATCACAATAATTTGTAAGCAGGCTCCCACTACTCTTCAGCTCAAGCATGATAGTCCTCTATTTGTCAGAATTGGTTATAGCTTCCTGTCTCTGCAGAAAGCTGGCTTCTGTAACTGTGAGCCATTTCAGCAGTCTCAGCAGGAATATGTTGCTCCCATTGAAGTCTTCCCGATTATTCAGCTGTTCTCTTCACACATTATAGAGTTTGCTCTCTCTGAACAAATAATGCAGTAGAGATCATCATCTGTTGCTCAAACTTAGGGGCATGAGGTACTTCTATGGTGGGGGAGTTTTCTGAGAGCTGCGTGGTAACTGTGATGCTTGTTTTGTGAGTGAGTTGGTTTGCAGAGAGCATCACAAAACCTGTGGCTCCTCTGTAATAGTATGGTGTCAGTTTAGGAAGCAATTCAGAGAGAAAGTTAAGGATTATATCAATTTTCTCGACCATTCGAAAAAGAAAATTGAGAATGTAGAAGCAATGATAGTGAAATGAAGCAGTTTGACTGCCTTCTCTTCTCCAAAGACTGACAGATGTGATTTTGGGGTTTAATGAACTGGCACTTGTTGTAATTTGTCTAGGGTTATGCATCTTTATGCCAATTTACACAGACAAAAAAAGTGATAGCAAGACCAATTAGTGAAAGTCTGAGAGAGGAACAAGTTTTCAATCCCTAGAATAACATGGAGACTTTAAAATACTTCCTACACAGAACTGGGTTCAATCATCTCTTTTTTTAACAACAGAAAATAACAAAATGAACATTTTACGTAAGTGAATATGTTTCAATAATTTTCACTTTAGCATCACCATAAATGAGAAACTAGCACTTTTGTTTGCCTAGTTATTTAAATTAAGTACCATCAAAAATCTATCACTGCCCCCAAAAATTTTTTTGTGAAATCACTTTTTCCTGACCATCTTAGTAAATTTGAAATTTTTTTCAGCAAAACACTTCCAACAAATGCACAATAGTATACATCAAAGTGGAATTAAACCATTATTCTAGTCACATTGGGGTTTTTTGTTCCTATTACTATAAGTGACATTTACTAGAGTGTTCTTTCTTAGAGAAACAAACTGAAGTTAAAATGCTAATAGAATTTTTCTTTCCTCATTTCTGTGCTTTGAATGAGTCCCTAACAACACTATGAATGTTATCAGACTGGAAAATTTTCCCTTTTCCAGTTAGTGCTTTCACATTGCTTAATTATAGCTCCTCGAAACAGTGTCTAGAGTTGGAGAATACAGGCATTCCAAACTCTCCAAAATTTAAAACCCAAGTCTACTACATCTAACAGCAGCAGTACTGTGTTAAATACCATCTTGCTGAGCTAAGAACTGCTGTGATATATATATCAGTCTAAACAGTAATGACTATGTCCAGACCACGGGGGAACACCATCGGGTGTGGATTCTGACAACCATACTAAGAACTACACCCTGCATCTAAAAGAAAAGATGCAGCAAAAGTACAGTGGGATACGAAAGATTTCTTTCAGGCCCATCACCAGCCAGCATCAACAGAACTGCCCATGTAGGAATCTATTATTTAGTGTGGACAAAACTCGAAGCTAGGTATAATGGTTTAAAAAGTTACATGTCCTTACTGTCAGCAGATTACATCTTTGAAACTGCAGGCAGAGCATTACCAATTTTGCTGCCTGGAGATTTTGACACAGAGATCTGTTCACCTATCCTGGTTCACTTAGTAGCTGCAATACACCTGACAACCTGAGAGCACATACGCACTCCAAAAATACCTTCAGAAAAAAGTGAAGACACTGTAGAAGTTTAAATAACTCGGAGAGAGACTACTGCATTACTAAGCAAGGATCTGCAGCAATTAATAAATCTAGTTTTCCCAGGTTTTATACTAGAGACCAAACCTTGGACAAAAGCTTTATATTACAAAAATAGAGATATAATGCAAAAGTAAATTCAAATTATCTAGTTTTCAGTTTTAAGATCTTATTTTACATTTATCAGTATATAATAACAAACAAAATTCATTTTCAGAAGTAAATCTACAACTTTTACGTTAATTCCTGTTCCATAAATTCTACAGAAATAGGGACTTTCAGGCTCAAAAGCTGTCAGTTTGATTTGTGAATGAGGAATGCTATTTTACTAAATTTTGACCAAATCAAAATGGTATAGGAAAAATGTTTTAATTATGTTATTAAAAGAGGTGTGTTTGTCATAATTAAACTATGTCAAAAGTTTTATTTGAGTTTTCTAAACAAAATAACATGAAGATAAAGGTGAAAATTTGCTTACTGTTCACTAACACAGAGATCTAAGGATGACTTGATCAAAGACATAAATCTTGTCCGAACCTTAACTCTCGAAGTTAGGTTAACCTTTTTGACGCTACCTTGAATTTCTGTACCCATAAATTGAAATGCTTTCATTAATAATATCAGGAAAAAAATAAAAGTGCAATAATATGGAAGCATTTGTCAGTCTCCATCCTACTCTGAACTTCTTTAAAGTCTGTGAAAATTTGCCATAGTTGCGTATTGTGTTCATATCATAACCAGGATCCAAAGCCATGATAAGCAGCTCAGTCCTGCACTCCAGTAGCCTAGCACACTCCTTTAGGAGAAATCTCACATTTCTTTATCTCTCAGAATAGTGTCAGTATATGGGTGAGTGTTAGCATGAATACACAACTAATTTCTTTGCTGAATTTCTCAACTTTAAATCAAATTTAAAAAGGGGCATCTTTCTGGATATCAAGGTAAGCACGCAGACAAAAAACTATGCTTTCCAACAAAGAACACCCATAGGAATTTCTACCTGTGGGAAGTACTAGTCCAGGCACGTAAGTGGAAATAACTGATATAATTCTAAAACCCCCCAGGCTGCAAGTACTTCTAATGCAGACTTCAGTGTATAACTACAAAGCCTATAGCAATATCTATCAGCAAGAGAAAAGACTCAGTACAAGCAACTGAATTTATTCATTGTCTGTTAGCATTTAATCTCCAAGGACCTTCAGCACATAACAACAGCGTGCATAAACATCCTTTCCTCTGCTTATTGACCATGAGTTCTTTTAAGTTGAAGGTTCAGACTAGAAATTCTAGGGACTTCTGTCCTCAGGAATATTATTTTTGATTACAAACTTGATTGAGATCCCAATAAGAAAGTCTTTTCTTACAATTGGGAAGTGTTTGCTGGAAGTATAAACAGACAGAGAGGTATCCAGGCGCATAACGTTTCTAAAGTATTCGTGGCCACTATTTGGTATGAATCTATGTGGACATTATAGAGTTAAATTACAGCAAGACTTCATGAAAAATATTGCAACATCTGAACTAATCATATTAACAACTACTGACCAGAAGTTTAAGTATTTTCCTTTAGTTTTAAGAGAAGCTCCACAAAAGCAGACTAATTTAGGCTGTGAAGAGTTCATAGTCAGCTATTTATCAAAGGCAAGAATCACTTTGAGAAGTTATTATACCCTTTTCATCACACTCATTACTTAATCCTTCTGTAGAAATTCAAAGGCTCTTCAGCTGAGCCAATGGAAATAATATTACATAGGAACATCATCTCTGATATCACAGAGATGGGCTGATTTATCTGCTCCGCATCAAGTGAGGATCGTGTGTGATGGATGTCTGCTCTGGCTTGGCTTGAAGTCTGCAAGCTAAGAGGCAGCAACATCCCATCAGGGCCATTTCTGCACTGAATATTTGATGGCTTATTTATGCAGAGAATTTAAATATGTATTTGGAATGTACTGTGAACTCCCACTCAGACTAAGTGTTTTGAAAACATGAATTCACATCAAGTTTTGAAAAACTTTGGTTGCTCCTGAAAGGGAGCTTTAATCAGCTCATGGTACTTCCTTGTAGTTATTTGCTTAGGCAGGATGCATCTCATGCAATTTTAGTGATCTAACAGTTAGTTTATCTAACTTGAACATTTTTTTGTTTCCAAGGAGAACACTCACTCACTGTCTCTGAACAAAAAGCTTTTAAGAAAATGGGTTAAAGTGCCCTTCTGAACTCTCTTGTGTGACTAGCTTAGCTCTTAGAGAACTAGTATTATGCAAGATAAATCCCAACTAAATAAATAAAAAAAAAAGATTACTCTTTTGCTAGTCTTGAATTTAAAGAGAGTTCAATGAACAAAATATCCCTTCTCTCAGGCTTTGGATAATCTCGCTGTGGTGTCCAGCATTTTCTTTTAGAATGGTTTCTCCTCCACTGGTTATCTCCTCTGTCCCCACGTACTCCACTTGTTTCTGAGCGTTGCTCCCTTAATCCAAGATCTGAGATTCCATCAGCCATCAGCCCATTCATCCCACCCCTCCTGCTCATCCTTGGTGGCCTTTGCTTACTCTGTCATCATACCACTGCTCTTTAATCATGCTTTGCTGCAGGTCTGTATGACAACCTTGCAGTCCTAAGATTAAGTCTACTGCTAGTATAAAATAGTATCTCACATACTCTCTACCGTTTAGTCAGATACTATGGGGGTAAAAATTCAGATACAGCAGGATAGAAATTCAGTTGTTAAGTTTTCTTACAGTTGTTGTAAGGATTGACTAGAGCTATGAAAATATGTGTCATATCTAGATTAATTTGCAGGACTGCATGCTACTGCTAAGAAGACAATAATGCAAAATAAATTTAAAGGCAAATGCAATGAAAAACAATGTAAAATGTCTCTAAGGCACTGGAACAGGTTGCCCACAGAGGTGGTGGAGGCCTCATCCCTGGAGATATTCAGGGTCAGGCTGGATGAGGCTCTGAGCAACCTGACGTAGCTAAAGATGTCCCTGCTCACTGAATGGGGGTTAGACTAGATGGTCTTTAAAGGTCCCTTCCAGCGCAATGCATTCTATGAGTCTATGATCCTATGATTCTATGAAAATATATATGATTAAAAATCATATAATAATTTCACTGTGAGGTAATACTGGATCTATACTCACAGTATCAAACATCCAAGATGAAATTTTTGGAGCTGGACAAGATAGAAGTACTCATGACAGTTCATATGTGGAAATAAAATAATTTTTTTCAGTAAGAAGTAGGTGAGGGTTTTTTCAACTACAACCAAAGAGGAAGAGGAGAAAGAATGCTTTGACTGCAAAGGGACAACTTTTAAACATATGAAAGATCCAACAGTAACTTTTTACAATATTAAAAGATGAAGAAAATACCGTGTTAACTTTTCCATTTTCCCTGCTGTGTCCCATTTTAATGATCCCATCACACCGCAAGAAGTAGGGCATGATGAAGAAAAGAGCGAGCTGATTTCACTTGTTGTAACAAGTAGGAAAAAAATGCTGCAGTGTCGTGGAAAATTAAATCTTTTTTTTTGTTTCATTTTTCACTTTTCTGTACGAAAAAAAACATTTTTTGATGATCAAAATGGAAAACATGGGTTCGAGAGATTTGAATTGCAATAGGTTAAAATTTTATCATGTATTATTGTCAAAGAATATCCACGAGATTTTCTGGAGATGGTGATACATCAGTTTGTTCTACAAGCTGTGTAGACAACAGCTGAAACACAAGATTTTCAAGAGGTGGAAGTCTGTAATTTCCCCACTACACTAATTAAAGATGTTTCTTCAGGACCTGATAAAAATAAGAGCACCATGAATTAGAACTAAGCAAGTAGTTAATGGGCTGCTTGATGCCATGAACAGGACATGGACAATTGGCTTCTGGAAGGGGATTTTCTAAAGCAGGATGACAGTTTACCCACAAAAAACTACTCTATCCACAGCCTAGAAGATAGCTAGCTCTGTAATCACAAACTAATTAGAACCAATTGGCTTCATTGCTAAATGAGGGACATTACAAGGGTTTGCTCCTTTAGCATCTTTGCTGCCCACACTCTGTTGGCAGCACTCACACAGCGGCACATATCCCATCCTCACCAGGGCAAAACAGTGACAATCACGATCTTGACAGTAAGTTCCCTCACCGACAGTGCTGTCCCTTTCAGATACAGAGAATCAATTTGCTCTGCTTGCACCCTCTGCGTGAATCAGGATAATTATCTACAAAGAACAGAGGGGAGAGGAGGAAGAGACTTGTCTGGATATGGTATTTTGGAGGTGGGGGGTAGAAGATGGGCTGTCAGAGCTTTTGCAACAACTTTGAGAATTATCTTGGCTGAGACATGCTGAATTAGATAGTGCTGAACAAGATGCTCATGACTAAGCAACAAACAACACCCAGAAAAGTGTAAAGGTCTCCAGTGTAGGCATCTAATATTGTAAAGTAGTCAAAAACATCCTTAACTGCATAAACACCTTATAATCTCGAAACTTTACTGAAATATCTGAAGTTCTGTATTTTCACACAGCTAAAACCAGAGCCATCTCAAGGATTTGGGGGCCCTTCTTACAAGGGCCATCTAGAATTCATAGTACAGATTTAGTTCCTTGCAGGAGACGAATCAAACAAATACATCTGAGAGCACCAAATTTACACTGAATATACAGACATCTGATAACCAGTTTTTCCTTAGAAGTCTTAGTGATTAAAGACTTTCTCAGGAATCAGATCTCTTCTTTAGGTGCTAGTACACTAGTCAAAATAGCATAATAAATATGCAAAGTACTGTTAAAGCAGAGGCTTTCTTTCAATAGGAGATATTCACGTCATATTTTACATACCTGTATCAGCAAAGCTCTTAGCCTGAATTGTTATGAGCACAGTGATTCTTCAGACTTGCAATTCACTCTGCAATCTCACAATAGTATTCTGAGCCTAAAGTTTTGTTCTCATCAGTGATTTCTACTGGCAATATATACTCAAAAAAAAGAAAATCCTTAGTAGTTTGTACACATCACTGTAACACTGAGACAGTGAGCACCGGCTTGGTTGTTTTCATGTACTCTGAAATCAAATGAAAAGGACATGACTTTTTAGATATTCTGATTCTTCTACTGAAAGAAAGGACCACCTGTGATAACCATTATATTATCGTAAGCCTATTGCAGTAAACTAATGCTGGTCAAAAGCAATTTTTCACCTGATCTTGAGCAAAAGTGAAATGTTCCCATCTACTTTCTTACAACATATTTTACAATTATAGATACACTTTCGGAGAAATCAAAACTCCTCCGCAGAATGCCCCAATCATCTTGTGCAGTTCGTGTTCCAATTTATCAAGTTTGATTTCATTTTACCAAGGCTGTTTCATTTCTCCTTATTCTTATAACTTAGATCATAACCTTTAGGGCACAGACGGATAGGAAAAGGCTCAAAATCATTTAAGTGTTTCACCAGTGCAGTAGATACATGCATGTGTTTAAAACACTTCTGAGTAAGAAATATATCAATAAACTGGAGTGAGTTCAGAAGAGAACCACCAAGACATTCATGGTGGTGGAGTACATGCCCTGTTAGGAAAGGCTGAGGAAGATGGGTTTGTTCACCCTTGAGAAGAAATGGCTTTGGGGTCAAGTCTGCCAAAAAATAAAACCCAATGTCTACAGGGAGAAGGAGCTAGGCACTTCACAATGATGTGTGGTGCAAGGACAGGACGTAATGGGCATAACTTGACAAGACAGGTTTACGCTGAAAAAAGTTTCTTTTCCAATAAGGATGATTAGGCACCACACAGGCTGCCCAGAGAAGATAAGCAGTCTTTCTCCATCCTTGGAGGTTTTCAAAACCTGACTGGATAAAGTCCTGAGTGACACAGACTTGACCTCAAACTGACCCTGTTTTAAACAGGAGGTTGGACTAGAGACATCCTGAGGTCCCTTGCAACCTGATATACTCTGATCCAATACTCAGATGTCACTGCGCCAAAAAATGAAGCTACTGAACAATCTCAAATGCCTATGTACATATGTGCATATACGTACAGGTCTGTGTGTTTATGCAGATGAGCATGTGGGAATCCACAACATTCTAGACTGAGTTTATTCGGAAGTGAGCTCTGGGGGCTCCCCTCTCACCATGTCTCCAGGCTCAAAAGGCAGGTTTGGATAATAAAATATCTGACAATGGGGCTTTTTGTGGATTTCTCTCTCAGTCCTTAGGTGATTAAGAACAATTCAAGGCAAATAGAAAACTGGATGGACTTCCATGAAAAATACTACTAGATTTAACCTCATCATGTAAGATATCTGCATCTTCAGTGATATGTTATGCAGGCAGGAGTACAACACATCTGGTCTTGCCAGGTTGGATGCTTTTTCCTGCAACTACTACATCACTTTTCGTGAGAATTTGTGAGAATTTCACTCATTGACATGATGCAGTTCTGTGGCAGTTGGAAGAAAAAAAGGTTTATTGATAGAAAGTGGTGGTGAGAATCTTTGTCCCTTTTTTAATACATTTGAAACATTTTAATCAGTAGGGAGCTCACCTCACTCACCATGACCTCAGCAGATACCAAAATATAAAAAAAAACAAAAAAAACAGAAAGAAAAGCCAAAATATGCTTTGGTAAAATCATTTTAAGCAGCCTAATGATCTGCAAGAGACCTGTTTCATGACTGAGAGCATTTGGAGCTCTTGGCACAGACCTCCTCTGTTGGCCTAAATCAGCTCAGTTTCAATGTAAGTCAGTTGAGTGATTTACACTCCTTCCAATTTTTTTTCAAAATCTGGTGTAATGTGAGAATGCCAGAAGGATAAGGACAAGAATTTTATTCTTTTAAGACAAATTGCACTATTTTCTGTTACAGTAGGCTGATTACTTCCTTACAGTAGAATGATTCTGATGTTCTCTATATTAATTTAACTGCAGAGAGGGCACCTGAAGGGATAAAAATTCAGACACAACCTAGATTATGTAACTCAGGGAAGCTGTGGTCAGCTTTTCATTTTAACATTCTCCAGTCTCAGAGGTACATGCACTTAGCTACCCTAAATTTATTAGTAATATATAGTAGCCAATAGTTAATTTGCAAGATGACCAATGTAAACAATGTAAACAATATTTTGTAATTTATATTTCCTAAAATTTGTTTTAAAAACAAAAAAAAGATCTGATAATGTTCAGAAAGAGCAAAATAAAGGGATGAGAAGGAAACACAGTAATTACTATTAGGATAGAGAATAACAGAAACTTTTTCTCTAGCTGTGATCAGTGTGTAATTATGGTCCCACAAACAAGGCAACACATAAACAAACAGCTAGAAACTAGCGCCTTGCTCTATGCTGTAAGTTTTTGGTATCTTCAGGCTTTTTGTTTTCATTGCCTTTACGGACAATTGGAAATCTGTATATTTTAGACTGCAGCTCTCTTTATCAGTAGCATCATCCAGAGGAATATATTAATTCTCCAGAGAAGTCAGTTTACTTAGAGGCAACATTGAGAATGAAAAATACAAACATTTATTCGTTTATTTGTTTGTTTGTTTGTTTTAAGTAAGGCAAGGCATGAGGACAAAGTGATTCTGTTTTATGTGTGAGAAATAATTCATTTAGAAACCAAAAATAAATTATTTTTTTTCCACAAAATTAAATAAACTTACATCATGGCTTCTTAACATGAAAAAGTTATCCTCTCTCATGATTTCAACCTCTTAATGCCTTGACTTTGTTAAACAAGGAGAGACAGGAACTTTTAACAACAGGTCCTTCAGATTAAAAGAACATTTTCAGAATTCTGTTTCCTCCATTGATTTATACATATTATTTAGTTAGGACACTGAAGGAAAACAAGTGAAATCTTAGTGAAATGTACATGATGACGTTCCACATTGATCAGTAGAAGATTTGGCCAATAATGTCCAAGAGCAAAGAGTGATATACAATTTAGCTAAACTTCAGAGTCTGTGTCCAATACCTTTATTATTTATAGTTTGGTGGAATTTATTTTATAAAATAGATTATCCCATAATAAATCTCTAGTAAATCAAAGAAGCAGCTCTGCATGCAGACCAATGGCAGAATCTGGCCAGCATTTGTTTTACATTATTTGTCCTAGAGCTTTCTGTAAATAGATCTTGATATATTATTTGCTCGTAAGAAATTATATCATAGCTAGTTGTGATAAGAGCCATGATGAGAGCTGTTGCTAAGGAAGGGTCAGTTCACTAACTGTATAATTACCATACAAAATGACTAAACAGGTCTGACAGTGTATTGAAGAAGTAGGTTGCAGTTTAACAGAGCAATCTAGGAGACCAGACAGTCATAAATGAAAGCTTGCTATATTTGAAGAAAAAAATCTTTGAATGGCTGTGCTAGGACTCATGATGTGCTCACGTTAAAAATTAGCTCAAGTCAGCATGGCCAAGAGAAACCTCAATACTCTTGCCAACTGCATAGGCAAAAATTACTTTTTTGCTGCCCCAGGATGGGCCACTTTTGCCACAGAAAGAGGAGATGGAAAAAGAAAGACAGAAATCTCAAAGACCTCTGAAACATTAAGCTTGCTCTTAATTCTGTCATCAAAAGAGAAAAAGGATGGAAACAGCATTTGACATCATCACAAGTGACTTTACCCATTTGTCAGCTGAAGCCAGTGTTTCTTGTAACTCCCAGGTGAGATGTCAGTAACAGTCTGGTTCTCCAGGCTGCTGATGGGGGAGACATGGCAAAATCTCAAAAACCTAGCTGATTTTGCCTAGGTCAAATTTGGTCCTATCTTGCCCTTGCTTCATTCAAAATATTTTCAGGCAGAAGTGCACAAAATGACACAAGGTAGGCAGGTAAACAGGAACAATAGGAGCCCTGTGGTTTAAATACCTCTATTTAAAATAGTAAACTTGTAAAATCGATCTGTTTTCAGTGAAATGGTAAAAAGATCTTACAAAGAGCTACACAAAATAATTACTTTGCAAGTGTTGTAATCAAACTTAAGTTTTAAGGAGCTAATTGCTTAATGAATAGCTAATCACTATTTTAATTAAATTAGTTTATTAATTTATATTAGGATAAGGAGCACAGACTTTTACTTATGCTAAAAGTCGTGTGTAGGCCTTAGCAAAAGCCAGAGCTGTGCAGGCTGCAAATTTGGCAGAGAATGTTTTGTACTTGTAAAATGTCTTACCGCACCCTGTCTTTGGTCTCACTGCACTGTACTTTAATAACAATACCAGCATATTTCATATAGACAGATCAATAGGTTGCATTTCACGCAGGCATGCCTCCCTACCTCCCTACTCCTCCATTTTTGTTTTCTGGTTAAATGTGGTCTCACCCCAATTGCCAGCGATTGTATGGAAATAAGATATATGAATATTAATAATGGTTGAACCAATCATTATAAAGGTTAAAATTAATAGCGGACAGTGTATGCATGTTTATGTTAAAATATTATAATTTTGTAAAAGAGTGTATAAATAGATTGAATATTTGTTGATGTATTCGAAGCATGGGGTGATTCCCAGGCTTCCCAGCGCTGCAATAAAGAAGTGCCTGCTTATCTACACGTAGATAAGTTCTGTCGTTTTTGCGACCTTCCCTTTGAAAATCTCAACACAAGGATTTGTACTTAGATAAAACTTTCCCTGAGTGCCATCAACAAACACACCTTGCTCATCCTTTTTCTAGCTCCGACCTCCAAAATGGTTTTCTGAACAATCAGTTTTCAGAAAGCCCATTGTACTGTTCCTCAAGCCAAAAACAAAGGCTACAGGTGAACACCACGTCAACAAAGAGACCTATAGCTGAGGAGCCCTTCTCTGAAAGATAATGTATAGGTGAGAGCTGTGTTAAAAAGAGTAATGGCACTTCTTAATAGCTCAATCAGTCCCTTCATTCTCTTATTAGTACATAACTGGTTTAGTCTGCTCATTGGCATCACTGCTCCCTTCACGGGACTGAGATAAGGATATATTTATTTATTTTTTACCCAGGACAGAGTCTTCAACTGCTAGCTCAGTTGATTGAGCGTGGTGCTGATAACACTAAGGTCCCAGGTTCGATTCCTGTTCAGTCCCCATGTGTTGCCTGATTCGGTCGAGAGGTGGCGTCCCTACCCATGGCAGGGAGCTTGGATTAAATGGTCTCTAAGATCCCTTCCAGCCTAGGCCATTCTATGATTCTACGATTCTAATACAGAATTAATTAAATTCATCAGGAGATGGAGTTGACTGTCCTGATGTCACCAGAATATTTGTGTCTTTTATTTTCTGCACTACTCTTAATCTCTTTTGGCAGCATCACACACACAATGAATAAAATAAATGACAAGTTTCACTTTTTTCTTTTTTTTTTAAGACTCTACAGCTAATATTTGTTGCTGAAACAAATAAATATTTAAGAGAGGGAGTATGATGAGGGCTATTGTTTGGGGTTTGGGTTTTTTTTGTATTCTAGTGTTCCTGTTAGTAGAATCAAAGCATCTTACTATTTTATTTCTCTTTGTTCTAGACTTTTCTTAAGGAAAAAGCTGTAGACTTATTTTTAAGAAGATTAACCTTTTTGTTCCTTTACGTAAAATTTTGTTCCAATTTGAAACAGCAGATCTGTCCCAGCATACAACCACAATAACAAAAGCTATTGTGGATATAATTTTTAACATTGATCATAACATACATTGTAAACTTCTGTATGTTGTCCTACTGATGCTAGGGAAGGAGCACATTAAGCAAAGTTACCATTTCTGCCACCAGAAGACACAAACATTTCATCAGGAGAGAGTTTCTGATCATCCCTCTGCTCTACCACTGTTTAACTGCATTAAGTTTACAGGGAAGTACTGTTCTGACTTGAGCCTTTATAATTCTACAGAGCACAGACTCTCACAAGAGAAAGTCTGTTTAGTCTGTCTCCATCATCATAATGACAGCAGAAACACCAAATAGCCTGTGGCTCTGGGAAAGTTAATTATCTAATTATTTTTTTTTCCTAGGACACTGTGTTGAAGTACTAACACATTAACCTTGCAGACTGCTCTCTTAGACCTTCTGCACAGCATGAGACTACTACTAGTCTCAGCTGGTTAG
Source organism: Apaloderma vittatum (assembly GCF_000703405.1). NCBI lineage: Eukaryota > Metazoa > Chordata > Aves > Trogoniformes > Trogonidae > Apaloderma > Apaloderma vittatum. The sequence goes on from NW_009697158.1 coordinate 13,736, forward strand.
TGTCAAGTTCCCTGCTCTCCAGGGTTACTCAGGTCACTCTCCATTGCCTGGAAGATTAATTTCCCTCTTAGGGACAGAATAAGTTTAAGCCTACAAACTCTTAAGTGATGGAATATATCCTGAAAAGACAAAGCCTAAGTGAAAGAAACCTGCTGTTTGCGTTGATGAAACTGAAACACTATCAGTGAGCATGACCTTTTTTTTCACTAAAATATTTATTCATACCTATTCTAAAAGTATATCCAAAACATCTATTTTAATGAAAAGAACTAGGACTTTCCAACAATACAGTTTTGCATAAAAATACTATAAATGTCATAAATTTTCATTTATATACAAATACAATATATTTGTATTTATCATATGATACAAGGGCTGAATTGTCATCCACTGGAAATCACATGTATGATTGCTTTGCAATCCATTATACAACTATCCTTTTATAGGATAAACTGTATCAAATGCAAATGAAGTAAATATTTAGAAGATTATTTTAAGTATGATATAAAGATTAAAAAACTAAATATATAATTTCAGAGCTCTGACTACATGTTTCCATTTAAGATTTTACTTTTTACTTTTCACTGACTTTGGACAACAGAAATAGATTCAACAAATTTACATTTTGCTTCTCGGCATAAACACCACACTATTAAAAGAAAGACTGATTCATTTAACTCTTTGGAAGTGTTGCCATGTAGCTTCACTGGAAACAAAAATTCTAAAGGACTGATTGGGTTTGTCTTTTAGTAGGTATTTGCTGATAGTACCTTTGCGAATTAAATCATGATAACACTCTAATTTGTAACTTTCATAAGACAGATATAATACATAACGATTATAAAATTAAAATATTTTTTAAGCACGAAATAGAATACTGTCCTTCATCAGAAGCCATCATCTTTGTCAACCTGTTACTGGAAAGTTTCTTCAAGACATCTGACCTGAAGATTCCAGAGAAGAAAGTAATAAACTACCAAACGATATGGGCTGTGTTTTACAATATGCCCTAATAAAGACATCTTTACAAAGATTATAGATTCTGCTTTCAAGCTCTCACAGCATATCTGTCATACAATTTCTGGACAATAGAATAAAACTAGTATCACCTTTCGGTAAAATTTAAGTTGTTCAAGTTACCCAATGCAATGTCTGTTTATAATAGCCTCAGCAGGCAAAATATTCTTACAAGGCTGACCGAAAAATTGATCCAAAGTAGTCTAGATTTGGAATAAGCAAAAGCTAGTCTTTACAAGGAAGAATTTGTGAAGATCAAATTATGCAAGTCTCAGTTATATCTAAGTATCACATAGCATATGTAGTTGGAACAGGTCCAGAGGAGGGACCTAATCAGAGGGCTGGAGCACTTATCCTACAAAGACGAGCTGAGAAAGTTAAGATTGTTCAGCCAGAAGAGACAGTTCCAGGGACCCTTTATAGGGGCCTTCCAGTACCTGAAGGGGGCCTACAGGAAAGCTGGGGAGGGACTACTTACAAGAGTTTGCAGCAACAGGATGAGGGGAAACAGTTTTAAGATAGAGGAGGGTAGATTTAGATTAGACATTAGGAAGAATGCAATAGAATTATCAGCTTTTAAGAATTCTAATAAAATTATTTACTTCCCAAGATGCTCATATTACTGCCTTGGATGAGTTTTATCTCACTTTTATCAAGACGTTTCACAACTCTTAGCATCCAACTTAATGCTACTCTTCAGAGGAGACCAATTCAATCATGTCTTTTCAGTCTTACACAGAATTAAAAGGTTTAACAGGTGAAACAGGGAAGTCTGCTTCATTGTTTGCAGCTCCATAACCTAGTGCCTTGAAAATACATTCATCAAATTTGAATAAATTCATTTGGTTGTCATTACCAGACACAGAAGGCTAAGACATCTCAGTTGCTGAAATAAGTTTACTCAGATCTGTATCTGTATAGCTGGACAGACAGATAGATACGCACTCACACACAAAACCAGAATTTCAAAGCAGGTGAATTTGGATTTAATTTATTTGAAATCACTTTGTTTATTTTTTAATATTGATGGCTGAAGGTTCGTAAAAGGACTTCTTTAAGGAAAATCATCTGGGGTTTTCCTTAAATAATCCAATGTTCAATGCTGATCAGAAACCTCATCTGAAGGAGGGAATTCAAAATTTAAGAACTATGCTGGATTTTTCTTGTCTACAAAGGCATAGAGTTAGGATCTTTAATTTCTCTCTACAGGATTGTAAGCTCAGACACTGATCTCAGTTGCATACATTTTGAATCTAAAATAATATTACTGAAGTAGGTTTCTTCTGACATGGTTTGCCACATTTACATTAGTAAGTGAAACAGGGATAGTTTTCTAGCCTATGCATTAGTGTGCAGTCATCCATACTATTAAATTTTTAGCTTGGGATAATAATGTCGGGTCTTGTAGGGTACTATATCCAGTTGGGATGCAGCCACCCTATTTTAGGAGGGTAAGAAATTTAAGCTCTATTGATTAAGTCACCTCACAGCACCTGTTGACAGTCTGCCTTAGCCATTCATAGCTGCTGCTGTCAGAACCTGACCAGCCTTCCCTGAGTCACCGTCATCCCACCCTAGTTGTCCAGATGACCTGTTTTGGCTCAGTTCCCAGCCCTAGTGATGCTCTAAAGGTACCTGACCCATGTTTGGTGATTGCACTTCCAGGATCAACCTTGGACATGACATCTATGTCTGATGATTGCTGGCTGGATGGGTCCTGCTGCTGCAACTTCTTGTCTCTGCTCACCTTGCTCAGGGGCTGTGAGACAGTGGCAGCATCAAGGCTGCTCCTGCTGCTCCCCAGCAGCTGATCTCAGGTATATCCCTAGTAGTTTTCTGAAAAAAATACAATTCTCATCTAAATGTGGCATAGAAAGAAAAAGTTACCTTAATGATACTTGTTTTACACCTTCTAAACTGCTCCTTAATAGAAATGGAATTCCAGAATGGAATTGAGCAGTGATGCTATTTCACCGTTTAAGTCTGCCATTCTGAAACAATTTGTTTCAGAAAGGATGAATGTACCAGTACTAGAATTCCTGAGTTTAGTTGATTTACTAGCTGTACTTTAGCTTTGTACGACATATTTCTAACAGCTTCAGTAAAATAAACAGCAAGCTCAGCCATTTACATGCTTTACTATCAATAACCCATTCAATCAGCAAGTAGTTTAGCTATTACTGAATTATTGTTGAAATGTCTTCAACTTTAATTCCTACAAATCTTTTGATGATACTTTGTGGGAATATTATTCCTCTAGTCCAAAGAGAAAAAGATAAAAAGAAAGGTTAAGTGTTTCTCTTGGAGAAATTTCTAATTATTAAGTGCTAAGAGTAGCATTATTAAACTACATGGAAAGAATTCTGTCATCTTTCACTTAGTTCTAAAGCAAAATTTTTCACTCATTAAAATCTGAGATGCACAGCATTAGATCCTCTAAGTCAACCTATTGGTCATAAAATAAGTTGAGTTTAAAAATAATGAGCTATTGATGTAGCATTAATGCGTGATTATCTCTGTGAAGTTGATAATGGTGACTCTTACACAGACTTGCCAGAATTAATGGGCCATATGGAAGTAACACAGAAAGGGCAGCCGTTGCTCAATTATTTTCATTAGAACTTCTTTGTTTAATGATGGAGTATCATGTGAAATATGCCATGCTTCACTTTCACTTGAGATTTGGAAAATATGACTGTCAAAAACAAGGTAGCATTGGTTTTTCTCAATTTTACTACAGTGCTGGGTTTGTTTTGTCATTTTTAATGTAGCACATATTTGAGACATTGTAATGGGTACAAGGAAATGAACTTGGAATTAAGAGATAAAACCTGAAAAATACAAACTGTACACAGCGGTATGAATTTCTCTGTATTTCCTTCTGAATTGGCAATAAAGCAAAGTTAGAACATAAATAAACTAGTGTTTTATTTTGTAAGATCAGAATGAGCCAAAAATCCATGGTACTATGAACACTACAATAAATAAATAAATATAAATATG
>NW_009697159.1:0-35505 GCF_000703405.1 Apaloderma vittatum
CTCCATGTGGACATTGAGCCGTTGACCACAATTCTTTGAGTGTGACCTCCCAGCCAGTTCTTTATTCACCAATTGGTACATCCATCAAATCTGTGTCTCTCCATTTTAGATACAAGGATGTCATGTGGGACAGTGTCAAATGCCCTGCACAAGTCCAGGAAAATTACATCAGTCCCTTTTCCTATGTCAATCAGCACTGTAACTTTGTTGTAGAATGACATTAAATTAGTCAGGCACAACTTGCCCTTAGTGAAGCCATGTTGGCTGTCACCAGCCACTTCGTTGTTTTTCATATGCCTTAGTACAATTGCCAGGAGAATCTGTTCCATAATTTTACCTGGCACATAGGTAAGGCTGACTGATCTGTAGTTCCTTGGGTTATCTTTGCTTCCTTTTTTAAAAATGGGAGTTATATTTCCCCTTTTCCAATCTGTGGGAATCTCAGCAGACTGCCATGACTTCTCAAATATGATGGCTAGTGGCCTAGCAACTTCAGCTGCCAGTTCCTTACTTATTTTCTTGTTTCTCATTCCCAGTATGTCCATTGTGGCTTGTTTAAAGAATTGTCTTCATTTGTTCCTTAAACTGCCTAATATTTCTCACAGGGAAAAAATCACAAAAGGATACCTACTTTTATTTTATATAGATTAATAATTTATTTGCACAGATCAAGTACCTGAGCAGATTCAGACAATCTAAGATGAATTTCTACCCTTGCTGCCTGTGGACTGTACTGTGGCAGCATCATGAACACCATGAAACTCACTGAGGTGTTGGTCTTTTTTTAGCATTTGACAATTTTTTTTTCTCTTGAGACCTAGGAGTTTAAAAAAAAATAGAATAGAATAAAGAATAGAATAAAGCAGACTGTCAGTGTTCATCTTCTGTACACTTCTTTATTCCTATTTTCAGAGCCTAGGATATCCTGAACACCAAAGTATGGCAGTTGACAGAGAAAAGAATATTTTACTTTGTTAAGCCTATTTCTTGGGCGCTTCGTACGAAAGTTAGAACCACTGGATTGTGTGAGAAGCAGCTGAAGACCACTCAGCTTCAGAACTGGTTAGAATTTTTCCAGGAAACAACCTTTTGCCAGAAAACAGTGATATTAAGTTCTGCAAAGTATAGACTGAAGTAGGTCCCAGGCCCACCAACAAAATCTGAAGCTCTTGACCCACAGAGAAGAACACTCCAAATTCAAAACTTTACATCTCTTAATGCAGGCGAACAAAATTTGTGTCCTGATGGAATTGCTATAATTATTTTTCCTCTGCTGATGTAATTTTTTTTTGCATAATGAACTATTCACAAGATTGGGGCAAATCAGTTTTAGAGTCCAACTTTATCCGTGGAGGAAAGAAAACGTAGCTTAGACATAATATTGAAATCATATTAAACTTGGATTAAGAAGATATCTGTGTAAAAGTCAAATTAATGTGGCAGTTGGTGCCTTCTAGAAAGAGACTATTTCTCTAAAAATACTCTAAAATTAAGATTCTAACTATTGTATAAAATACTCTGTGATAAATTAATTTCAGTAACATATTTGTGTAACTTTTTAGCATATGAACCATGAAATCATTTTATATTTGTTGTCACATTATTTCCTTTTAGTTCTGTTTTTCTCTGCAAGCTGATAATCTCAATGTTGTGTAGGAGTAAATGTAAGAGAAAAAACAATATTTTAGATGATTCTATTTGATTTTTTTTAATGCTACATTTCAATTTTTTAAAAATTATTGAACTAATTCTTTAACATCAGAATAAATGGTACTTGAAGATTTAATTGCTAAAACCCACTGCAATCTGTTGAACAGTAACTCAGGCCTTACTGTCAGTTCATTGCAATTTCCAGGTAAAACAGACTTAATACCTTTTAAAAGAAAATAGAGCACTATGCATCAGAAGGAAATGGCCTCTGAGAAAACATTATTCATATTTTCACCATGTGTCCTACTATTACCTAGCCCATTAAAGGTGAAGAAAATATATTTCATCTTTCCATTTTCCTGTCACAACATTCAGAAATGAGACATGCAATATTCTGTTTTGTCTCAGAAAGGTCATTTTACTTTAAAGTTTTTTCTTAGGAGTTTGAAAATATTTTTGTCCAACAAATCATTTCAGAGCTGAAATTTAAAAAAAATAAAAATAATGTTCTTGTCATAAATCACAAAATTCGTTTGAAATTCTAGCTTGTATTCCACTCGTTAAGTTCCTGGAGTACTGGAAAATGAAATTAGTGAGAAACTGTATAAACTAAAATTAAAATTACAGCTCATAATGAACAGAAATAAAATGGAACTACAGAAGGGATACAAAGGCTCAGGGTATATTCTTTCAGACTTTTTGTAGGACCTAATCTGACCTCTAAGGAATGTAGAGGTTTACACATTCACATCTGATTTGGATGTGCCATATTGGCTGGCTCTGAAATTGGAATCTTTTCCAATGACAAGCCAAGATGTTTTACTGTCAAGTGGAGCAGATTTCTAGAGATGTTCCATTTTGTGAGAAAGAAAATTGTTGCTTTTCTATTCCAGGCTAGCTCCTTAAAAACTCAGATATCAGCAACACATAAAAGCGAGAGAGTCCAACCAGCCTGTGACAAAGAGGCAGAGATTGAGGCACTAAGGCTCCCAAATCACTGGTTCCCCTCCCACTCCCACAGGTAAGGGGGCACTGAGCACACTCCTTGTTCCCCCTATACCTCTCCAGAGACTGGGCTTCTGGGCTGCTTCTCCATCTCTGCCCTTTTTATCTTCTTCTTGTTTTTTAATTTATTCTGCAAAGCTAGTAGCTGAAAGTGGAAAAAAAAAATATTTTGCAGACAGTCTGCAATTCTCCATCAGAAAATCATTATGTGTTTATGAGAGGAAAAAAAAAGTGGAATCCCTTGAGAGGCATCTGTTAAATAACTGGTTCCTTTCGTGATTCTTTGATAGAGGATGATTCAGACATCCTCTGGACTGGGAAAAACAGAAATTATAAACAAAAGCTGTATTAAGAGATATTCAAGGGAAAGAGGTACGGAAAGTCTATCAAGGAAAATAAAGACTTGAGAACAAAATCCAAGGCTAGCCAATAAGAGAGGTGATTTTGAAAAGAATTTGCCAGAAACCTTTCAAGAAAGAGTTCAGACAGCAATAAGACAGTAACATGAGAGTTGTGTTCAGCACAGCATTCCCTGAATAGGACGGCAGGTTCAGCAAAGCTTAGTTCATGGACATGGAGGAAAATCTGCTCTGTGAGAAGACAGAAAGTACTGAAGGAGAGAACTATCAGTCTGATAGATATCTTCTGTAGTTGAAATGTCCCATTGGTTTGGATTACATCCCATAGTTGGTTTAGATTAATTTCTGGATAAAGACAGTTAATTTGGTATAAAATCAAGGGTAAGAGCACATATGTTTCTGAAGTGTATTGGAAAAGAAAGAGGAAAAGTTTATACTGTGTGTGATAATGAAGTCCTTTCCTATTTTTCAGTGACTCTCACGAAAGTAAGGTGATATCTGCTATGGATACCCCAGATTCAGGTAACTTGTACTTGAAGCCAAAAGGGTTGTCCGAGGAAAAAGCTAACTCACTGTTAATTTTAATCACTGTAAAGCACTTGGCAGTTGCAAAGACTGAAAATCCACTAAAGTTATAGCAATATTAATAAAGGCCAGTGGGGTGATTCAGAGTTACCCTGTACTCTATCTTTTTTACATCAATCCACCAAAAGTTGATAGAAAAATTGACAGAATATTTTGTTTTGTACAGGACTGCTCAACTAAAATTTTATTAATGCTTGTGAGTAGGATTTTAAAGAGCAGAGATACCATCAAAGAAAATTGCTTTCATTCTTTGATGAGATTGCAATTTTTTCAATAAAGGTGATGAATATAGTGTCCTGGTTTGAGCTAAAACCCCCAATTCTGTTTAATGATTTTTACATTCCAGTTTAGTCTCTTCTAAAAGGCTGTACTTTCTGAAGTTAGCAGCATGTTTTTGCAGTGTCTGCTACTGGAAGTGATAACACCTGATGTTTACAGTTACTGCCTGGGACTGGGATGTAAAAAGGTTCTTGCTTATACTTATCTGTACAGTGACCAAGGCCAATGCTGGCTCTTGTGTGCCACGCTGGGGGTGCCGGGTAGTGAGAGGGGTAACAAGGAACTAAAATGTTGCACCTCCGGGGGGTAATAGACAGGACAGGTGACCAATAAGAGTATTCCATTCCATATACGTCATATTTAGTATAAACTGAGTGATCATGAGAGTTCCTTTTTCCTCTTTTATGCAATGGCCAGTGTCCAGGGAAGACTCTGTCTGATCTGGATCCTGACTTCCCAAATCCAGGTCCGTGTATCCAGCTCTTGCCGTCGCTGAGCCTGGGGCTTCCCCAGTGCCTCCTGCTCTGCAGCATCAGTGGGGATTGCTATTAGGAGAGGGATTCAGGTTCGATATCAGGCTTGTATATAGTTGTATATAGTTCTTTATTTTTATCATTTCACTATTATTTCAACTATTGTTTCATTAAAGCTGTTCTAGTTTTTCTTCTCTAATCCGTAAGTCTCTCTGCCTCATTCCCTTTTCCTTCTTGTTTGGGGGGGAGAAGAAGGGGTTAAAGAGCATCTGTCCATTTTAGTGGCCAGCCCAATCCTAGCCCATGACCATAAAAATAGTCTAGAATTAAACATAAGATTTTGTATGGGTACTGAGCTACTACTGCATTCTGGTTAAAAGAATGCACTACACAATTGTAATAAGACATAAATGAATTAACAACTGTCAGAGACAGAAAAGGTCAGCAGTAAATCAACATTATATGAGGATTTCCTTGCAGGTTCTTCAGGGATTGACTATGTAATAAATTGAATTCAACATCTGCATTAATGACATTCGGACAAATATGAAATCACAGACAATAAAGTACACAGGTAAGAAATAATATTTAGATTGTAAATGAAGAGGAGAAAGAGACAACTGTATTATATGATCTGGTCACTTTTTTATGGTCCACAGGGTCGTTCTTATAAAGCATGCTTTAAAAAAGATTAATGCAAAACAATAAGAAAAATATATAAGCCTATCTATCTCTAGACTAGGATTCTGATTTAGTCAGCAAAATGTACTAAAACAGTTCTATAGGATATATGTGTGTATAGGGAAGCACAAATATCTCTGCAACATAACAGTACTTATATCAACATTAAGACACTGTACGCATTCCATAACACGTATTACTTTTATATTTATTAAAACCATATACAGAAATACATGCATGTATGTGTATATGTAAATATATGATTATTAAATTGATTTTTATTTAGTTGTGATGCATTAATTAGTTAAAAGAAACTACCCAAACATCTCTAATATGGTGTACTTATGTGTGAAACAACTGTTGTGCAGAAATTGAATTGTGACTGAAGTACAACTTCTTTACACAGAGAACAATTTTTCTACTGAATCAAAATACCAAGACAGGTGCTATCTTTACACATCTTCAGATCAAGACCTAATGCCTTTAGAAAAGACTTACTTTCATTAAGTGGGAGTTAATGGGGTTTGACACAGGTGAAGTGCAATTGTCTGATATACAGCAGGTCAGACCAGATCTAATGGCCTTCACAGTAGCCCAGATGGAAAAAATGAAGCAAACCCAAACCCATTTGTCATAAAGGTGATCACGATCAAGTCCACGATATAAATCTGAAAAAAAAAAATCTTAAAAGGCAGTATACAGTTGACTGTAACATAAGCACACACTGAGAGTGGAGACAATGTTCTCATAGACCATACAATAAAAAAACAAAACACAGACATAAGCAATGGCATGATATATTGCTTAATTACTGGAACACCTGCTGTTGTGCTTTAGCTTTTTACTGTCGTTATAGCCTATTTAAAACAGTGCCAGGCACAGTTCAAGAGACATGGTGTGACCGTCACTGTTCCCAATAGGACAGTATGACTGCAGCCGCAATCTTGCCGTAGAAAAGTGTTTAAGTGGGTGGAAGTGAGCTTTGTACTGTTATGTGGCCTCGGGACCAAAGAACACCAGGGTTTTCTATCTTAGCCTTGCTTTTAATTTTATCTGAGACTCAGAGTTGAATGGAAAAACATGATTGTTCACCCGAGTTCTCATTAATTGCAGACTCCAATGTCCATCACTGAGATAATGTCTCTTCCAGATGATCACATCAAGCGTTTTACATATTTTAGGGAACTGGGAAAGTTTAGCCAACTTAAATCAGAGCTGCAGCTCTCGCCTTTTGGAACTGCTTTTAGAAAAGACAGTAAATCACAAACACTACTAATCTCTCAGAAGCTGTTTTTATAGATCATGATGTCTTGATTTTACTTAACCACTTCGTAAGCATTTACTTATATTTTTCTTATGTCATTCTGAATTCTGTATGAGGAAAAATTTAAACTAGGGAAATGCTCTACAGAAATTCATCCTCAGGCTCTTCCAGGAGGCACCCCTGGAGGTCCTTTCCGCAGGAATATAGTTAAGGTGTCAGCGAGGAGTTTAGAGAACAAACTTGAAATTCTTTGTCTCTCTCCTCACTTTTATCCAATAATCCTGATTTAAGATTAGAGATGGATTTTAAGTGCTTGTCTGCCTGAGGATAATCTCAGTCTAAATCACCTCCCTCCTCTGTCACCATGACATTAGCGGGATGAACTCTTGGTCTCACCTGTTGGAGCTGCACACCTGGATCTACAATGTATATCCTGCACATTCACCTGTCCAGGAGTGCACAAAGCTTAGCAGTGTCTCACAGGGTAAAGCAGTTCACTGGAAAAACTTTTCAAAAATCCTCAGAGCATTATTTCTGGAGAGGAGATGCACGTACCATTGGTTTCCCTCACTCTCAACTGAGTGCATTCGTTGTTGGGTAAAAAACTGAAACTGGTTTTCTACATCATTTCACATTTAGTCACAGTTTCCTGGTTTTCTTATACATCTCTTTTCAGTTTAGTTACAGTGATTTGCATAACAAAAAAGAACATAGAATTAATTTCTCTTTCATAATGGTTAGCTGCCAATCCTGTATGATAATGAACAAATCAAAACCATGTAACTTAGGCATTTCAGGATGAGTTCATTTTCCCTGCCTCTGTGAAGTAAATTGAGTGAAGGAGATAATAAAAGTTTAAACAATCTTAGAAACTCAAATAACATTTTGGAATAAGATGAAATGTTTTTAAATTAGGTTTTAAGGATGGAGTTTTGGGAGGATGTAATACTTTATTAAAAACATGTGAAAAATAAAACACTTGAATATCTGTTGAAAAAAATCGTTCTTGATTAAGAACAAATAGCAGATGGGAACATTTATACATTCAAGACACTACACATTCATTCATGGAGATGCAGATGTTAGTCTGATGGGTTATACATTACCCTTAAAATAACTAAAATACATTTAAGCATTACTTTTTTCTCCTGTTTAAAAATCTGTTATCGAGTTTAAAATCATTAACTCAGCTCAGTAACTAAAAAAGGTACTGAAAAATATTGCCACCTGCACTATGATTCTTTTTGGATAGCAGAGACAAAGCTTTATGTAAAGTATTAATCAAATAGCAGTTCTTGTAAAGTAAAAGTTGCCATAATATTGTACTATGTATTAAGAAAGATGAAATTTATTTAAATATTAATTTGTCACCTTCTTAGTTTATATGCTTTAATCACCATTTTTTACTGATGGAGTGTTACATACAACTCTCTACTAAATTTCATAATTTTTCAAATGTATTAATGCAATGCCACAACGTTTAATTTTTATACACAGAAGAAAACTTAAATCAAAACAGGAGTGGGTGCTTATCAATCTTTGTAATTATCATGGGCTAGAGTTGGGATGGTCACATGAGAATTTTATTAAAAATATAAGATGTGGACAGTTGCTTACATTCTTTTTTTTTTAAAAAAAAAGGTAAGTTAAATCTTATTTTATTCTTTTTAGTGTATGGAGGGAAGAAAGGGGCAGGACAGGGAAACTTTAGACATTTGAAAATATAAGAGTGTAACCTTTTTATATACCTGCTCATTCAACATTACTTTTCTTTTGCTAAGATTTCTAGATCAAATCTTTTATTTCCCTATTAATTTTCTGTAATGGTAAAAAAAATCCTTTTCAATTTAAAGGATTTCCCACACAGGGAAGTGATCATAAATTAGAGACAGCTGAAGTGGAAGACCTGGAACTATAGATCAACAAAAAAGACAGGTATTTTAACTTGTTGTTGCTAAGCAGCAAGAGGCTGCATCTGTCAGTTGCCTGTGAGCAGCTATGGAGGTACCAAAGGCTGCCAGCTGATCACTGATTCTTTCGCGCTACAAGTGAAGGGAAGGAGAGCTCTGCTTCTCTTCTTTGGCCAAGAACCTATGGTCCCAGTTAATCAACATCTAGGCCTACATCAACACCACCTCAACACAAAGCAAACTGTTGAACAAAAATTAATTTATGTATGACGCAGGTTTCATACTCTTCCAACTATTTAACCTCAGAAAATATTAGTGTATCTAATAACAATTTCCAGACTAACAAGAGGCATCGATGAAGAGCAGTGATTGTGCTGAGGAGGATATTTTGATTGTTTCTTTGTTTTCTTCAAGTGAAACAAGAACTCTGAGTATCACATATTCTGCTGGTGCAATCTCAGTTAACTGAAACTCATTATAGAAATGTGAGTCATTATGCTTAACTTCATGCTGAAAATAGATGGAGCATTCTGAATTGTATACATAGAACAATTTTCCTCAAACATACCAGGAATATAGGAAATCTATAGAATTCATTATTTCAGACATTTTTTTTTATTATATAGATCCATATTTTTTCTTGTTAAGATAAAGTATATGCTACATTTGGAACAGCAGACAGTGAAAAGGAGAAGAAAGCCTTTAAAGATAAACACATCATTAAAATAAAACCAAACAGAGATCCCTTTGGTCATATATCTAAACTATGTAATTATGCCATTAGAGTGTTTTGATGGTTGTTTCTTGGAAGGCTGTAATACAGATACTGGGGATATAATATTACAGAACCTAGAGACATTTAGTAATATGGTTTTTAATCAATACATCTAAGATAAAAAGTCAAGGCAACCATAATAACCTTTTAGATATTACATCAAGGAGGGCTAATGTGTTCAGAATATAGGAAAGTGCAGTGTACTACTGTATTCATCACCTTATAACCAGACTGTTGTGTTTTGTCTCACTTGGCTTAGAAGAGGAAAGCAAGAAAAGTTTTTTAAAAAGCTATATTTTTAAAGTATATTTAAAAGTTATTTTATTATTGTTATTAGATATTTCATATATATAATATATGTTTACATCCATATAATATTGTGTATATTATATATAAAAGTATTTAAAAGTTACTATATAAAAAATTATTTTAAAGTTATTATAAAAGTTTACATCACCCGAGAAAAGAAGAACAATTTGAGGATGCTGAAGAGATGCTGAAGAGACACCCATCTGCTCATATAAACTAATTCTGATGACTGAAGCACAAGAAAAATTGATAAATAGGTATCCAAGCTAGTTCAACACAAACCAGCTTGCATCCAAGAAGCAACACAGCCATGTTCATGCAGCCCAGAGTAACCTACGAGCACAGCTCTTGTTTGCTCACCACTGCTCACAGCTGCTCACTTTACGCATCGGTGTAGCGGGCCACCGATCTTATCAGTCCAAGTAGTCGGTGTTTGTGGAGGAGATTGCTCAATGAGTATCTGTCACTGGTGTCAATACAAGCTTTAATTCCAGAAAGATATTGTCAAATGGGTAACCTGTCTTGTGGAGGAAGGTTTGACTTTTTGGGAGAACCAAATGAGAAATATGACAGAATACTTGTTTCTCTATGAATAAGATGAAGATAATCGTCTTTATAATTTAAAAAGCATTGCTGACTTAGGAACAAATAGGTAAAATAATCAGGAGCAAAATTAGGTTAAAAATTAGAGCAATATTTCTGGACATCAGAGCAACGGGAATCATAAACCATCTCTTTGCAGTGATTTCCCTCTTCTGTCTTTTACTGGACTGCAGAGAACAGCCTGCTCTGATCGAGGCTAGTTCCCAGAGACTCTGGCATTTAGTTTTGTTAAGACAGAATGAGTGGCAAATGGGAAAAAGATTTCACCTGATTTATTTTTTTGCGGGGAGGAGTGGCTGGAAAGCTTCCTGATGGAAAAAGATCTGGAGGTGCTAGTTGACAGCCGGCTGAACATGAGCCAGCAGTGTGTCCAGGTGGCCAAGAAGGCCAAGAGCATCCTGGCCTGTATCCAAAACAGTGTGGCCAGCAGGACTAGAGAAGTGATTGTGCCTCTTTACTCAGCATCAGTGAGGCCACAGTTTGAGTGTTGTGTTTAATTCTGAGCAGTATAAGGAAGTCATTGAGATGCTGGAGCAGGTCCAGAGAAGAACAACAAAGCTGGTGAAGGGTCTAGAGAACAAGTCTTATGAGGAACAACTGAGGGAACTGGGATTGTTTAGTCTGGAGAAATCTGAGGGGAGGCCCTCCTATTCTCTCCCTGAAAGGCAATTGTAGTGAGGTGGGAGTCAGTCTCTTCTCCTGAGCAACAAGCATTAGAAAGAGAGGAAATGGGTTCAAGTTGCACCAGGGGAGGTTTAGATTGGATATTAGGAAAAAATATCTTTACTGAAAGACTGGTGAAGCATTAGAACAGGATGCCCAGGGAAGTGGTGAAGTCACCATCTGTGGAGGTGCTCAAAAATGTGTAGATGTGGCACTTTGAGACATGGTTTAGTAGTCACGACAGTGTTGGGTTGACCGTTGAACTTCATGATCTTAGAGGTATTTTCCAACCTTTATGATGCTATGACTCTATGATTCTTCTATGTGAAACTAGTTACAAACAGGATGCACTTATTTCTGTAATTTCTTTCCAAGTAGGTGCAACTATCCAGAGAAGAGGAAGACAACTCCCAAGCCAGGGTCCAGACTCTATTGAGTGGCAGTGGGACAGTGGGAGCTACAATAATTTGTAAGTAAAATTCCCAGGCCAAATCACAGCAATTCTGCACGGAAATGGCCCATAATACACACATTGGTCCAGTATTATAGAATCACTTCAGTCCTCCACTACACAGTCTCAAAACTTCCCAGCCATTTGTGTTTTACACTGAAGTCAGAAAACAGCTAGACTCTAACAAATCCACAATCACCTCACAGCCTTTAAAATACACAGGGAAAAACCCTGTGGAGTTAGATACATTGTATCTTCTGTCAGGGAGAGCATGAAACATACAAAGCAGCAAACAGTTTAACACAATCCTTGGCTTAGAAAATACAACCTGAAAGGAATGACAGAGTACTTCAGCTGCAATATTTTCTTTGTTGTATTAGTTTTAAAAGCATTTAGAAGAATACCTACACTTAGATGGAGGTGGCCATCAGACTAACACCCTACCAGGTCTATATGAACCAAAACTTCCCTGACTGCGTGGACATGTAATACTGTTTTATTTTCACTACTTCAGTACATCGTGCTGTGAAAATAACAAACAGAATAAAATAGATTTAGTACCAAAATGGAAAAAGCCCAAGGAAATCACAGGAGCAAGCTTTGTACTAAAAATCCATTCTAGTAAATTCTGGACTGTCTATTGATATCTTAAATCATGAAACAATGTTGGCCACAAATTACTGTTTTGTGATATATATCAAACTGCTGCAAATTACTGTACTTTAACAGCAGTTCAATAGAAAAGGAAAAGATACAGCATAGACAGGCTTCAAAGCTTATCTTGTGTGAGCTGCTAGCTCCCAAACTTGATTTTATAAGAGGAGAAGCTATGCCATACAGTAAAAATGGAATGTGATTTCAGAATGCAGGCGTAAGGTCCAAAAAGGAAAAGGAAGCAGAAGCTCTCTTAGAAAATAATTGGGCCAATGGGATTCAGGTAGTTTAGTCCTAGTGTTTATTCTGTTGATCATATTTGTGAATAAAGATAAGTTTAAGGTTGTGCTTCAATGCATTCCTAGATAAGCACCATTTTACTTCACACAGACTCACTGCTACCATAGTACAAATTTTAGACCACTACTATGAAGGATTGTACTTGTCATAAACACTCCACCTATTACTGAGTGTGTGCAAGATGGGGATCTTCCAAAACTATAAAAATATTCATAGAAGAATGTCTTTATCTTAAAAGAAAAATGTGTAGGTGATTGAATTTACATACAGAATAGACTAATTTTAATCACATCTGGATATATTTGCAAAATCAGGAGGTAAAAATACATCTGTTGAGAATCACTTTTCTGAATTTCTTGGCAGGAATTCACTGTTAAAATATTTTCTTTACATGGAATTTACTAATATTGCTCTTTACAGCTTACCGTTTCACTGACAGTTTTTTGCAGACAGGTTTCCTGCTAGCAGAGGAAGAAGCCTAGGTAAATGTTAACTGTAGAATATTCACTGACTATTTTATTTTACTGTACTCAGCAAATGAAAGGATTAATGCAGAAAGTTTGAATCACCTTCATTTTAGAGAATTCTGAGCAACTCACTATTAACTAATTATTAATAATTTACAACTTTAAGTTTCTCACACATGTCCACACTATCATATAAAATATCCCTTAATTTTTTTTTTCCCTTCAATTTTAGTCAGAGACAAGAAAAACAATTCTCCATTTGTTTCCACTTGGTGACTTGAGAAGGGATTTCCACTATGGTGTTCTTTTTGGTTGCTTGTGATGTGTTTTTTCCAGGTTCAAATCCTTTTGAAGAAATATTGATTTAATAATTTAAAATCATTATTTTTACCACATTATGGTAAAGATTTGTCTAGGAAACCATGTCAGTGACCTTGGATGGAGAAAATGTTTTTTGCTAGATCCAACTTCAAGATTGAAGTATTGCAAACTTATAAATAATATATATAATTTTTGGAGTGTGGAATTTCTCTTTTTGCCTTTACCCATTGTATATTTTAACCCATTAGATGAGCAAGATAGGACTCTTCTTTCTACAGTTTTTAGTAAGCAGACTTGTTCTGAGCACATGCACCTACTATATACTTGCATTTCACAACTGAGGTGTTCACCCATGCACCTTTTAAATATTTTAACCATAAAATAGATGTATACATTTATATTTATAAATGTAGATTTTATACCTAAAAAATAATGTTGTAGACAGTATGATCCATACGAAACTATGAGATTTTGGGTTTATCTCAGGTCATGTATACTAAGGGACATAATGTTGCAAGTTAGTGTTTTCTCTAGTCAATGAAAGATGATAATTCAGATGTTTAGGTCTCTTCCATCTGGAGAATATTTTCTTCCTGAGATTAGCCCTGAGTGTCATTACAGCTGCTTTAGAGCTTAGGACAATCTCTCCCATTCCTTTTCTATAGCCAATGAGGGATTTTGACCTTCCGTTCTGACTTCATTTGGGGCAATCAATAGGCACAGGACTCTGTGCCATACATGGGTTTGCTAAGTAGATGTCTCAACAAGCTGTCTGGCTTGCTCTGACTTCAACAACTTCAGTTTCCTAACAGGATCCAAGTTCTTCTTGTGTGCTTTCTGCAGATGTCTTTTACCTTTAAGAAAAAGTGGGAAGATAGCAAACTTACTCAACCAAGCGACCTCGATTAGGTGTCTGAACAAAGTGGGATGTATTTGTCTAAGCAGTGCTAAGATTTGGAAGGTGCCTTGGAAATGTCATTTAAAGATTTCAACACTGGAAATGCATCCAGGAACTGAATACACATCTAACATTGAGCAGTATATAAAGTTCCTCATTTTTATTAATTTGTTTTTGTCTGGAAGAGTTATTGTTCTGTCTGCTCATGCCCTAATCCTTCTCCATGTTATCTCCAGACAGAGTGTGGTTTTAAGAGTGTACTGCTGTGCTTCTAACTCTTTTGTAAGAGTTGGCTAGGAAGATTGTGAGTGTATCAGTATTGCCAGTCGAGTGTCCAAAGTCATGAGTCAGACCATCAAATCCTGAGAAGTCTTTAAAACTGTGAGATTAGAACCAATAGGTGTCCTTTATATTTGCTTCTACGGTCAAAGGAAATCTATTAAATTTTTGCAATTTCTGTAAAGTTACGTGATTCTAGAAGCTGAGCCTTTAAGGCAACTATACCCAGACTTGAATACTACAGCGAGAGACGGGGACACTGATACTTCTGCAGTTTCTGTACAGTCACTTTAATCATGTATTCTACTTCATCTGCTGAGAGAGCAAATTAACACCTTTGAATTTAAAAGCAAGGTTCAGAAATTGTGGTTATGCACAAATCAGGTCAGCTTTTGCTGAGCATAAGATAAATGCTTACACTACAAGAAATAAATGATAATATATCATGCTGGCTATCCATTCTGACAGAAGTCTCAATAAAAAGGTCAGAGTATATAAAAAGATTATAGTAATACAAATCAAAGAAGGCAAGGAAAGACCTTGCAAGACTTTTTTTCATAGAAAGCAGGGAAAAGAGGATAGATAAGTAAAAGTATATTGAAAAGTGATGTATTTCAACCAAATTTTAACCACAGGACATTGCTTTATGCTTTTCTGTAAAGAGCAAGAATGTAGATGGATATAGGTAAATAATGAAGATAATGGTTTTTTAGAAATGAGATGATGTGGTCCATCTGCTGAAGACCTTAACAGCCCTTTCACCAAAGCAGCGGGAGGTTTCATACTACATGAAGTCTTGACAATTCTGACATCTGCAAATCTGACTACAGTTTATTGACAAATATAATGGGCTTGCAGAACTGGTATCATACACACAAAAGTCATAGGGGAACTGTCTTATAAAATGAAAGACTGAATGACATTGACAACATATTGATCTAATGCACTACAGCTCTACTAATACTCACAAAAGTCTACAATTATAAGACTTTCTGTTATTATATAGGCACAAAAATGTTTTCGTGATTTAACTTTAAAATCCACTAAAAGACACATGAAGCACACTGTCAAAATGCTTGTCTTTCTTCCTGAATAAATGAAAAGGAAAATTACTAACAATTAATTAGATAGAAATGCCTATAATTGTATTTGCGAACATTTCCAGGGCAAATGTTTGGTTTTGTATATTTAACTCATAGACTAACTGCAATGCAGACTCTGCAAACCCTGTGCAGCTTCTAGATCGGGCTGTTCATGCAGGCAGGTGCAGACAGATCAAACTCTCTGACCGCATTTTCTAACATGTCCAGATGTAGGACCGTACACTATCACACTGTCTAAGAAAATTAGTGAATACAACTTAGTAGTCAGTTTAGAAAAATTGGTTTTCTTTATGGCTCTGGAGTGGTTACTCACAAGAGTACACAAATCATGATATAGGTCATTGCCAAGCAAAATTCACCCTAAAACAAAGCTCTGGATTAGATGTCTTAAATATTTCTAGGTCTTTGCAGCAACTAGTCTCACAAAATTAAGACAACATGAATTCTGTTTTTTTTGTCATGTTGGATATATTAAATATATTGGTCAAACCTACCCTCAGTATGTGTTTAGATTTGCAAATTTTGAATGAAACTGTTTCCCCAGTGATGAAAAAAAATGGCCGAGTACAGACTAATCAGTAGTTTAGTCTGCAGCTTTTAATTTCTTACCATGTGTGGTGCTTTCCTGAAAAAACCCTGTGCTAATGGCATCATGGGTTCCACAACATTATCAGTCAAGAATTTCTGCGTAAAGTGTACTTAGTTCACAACAAAATGGGGGAGGGGTGTTTTATTTTTGTTGTGTTCTTCAGGGTGTTTTTTTCTGACTGTATTCTGTGTATTCGTTAGAAATGAGCTAGATGTTTGAGAGGAAGTTTTTTCATGTCACTTATCATTGCTAGTTATAAATGTTTTGCAAAGCAAATGAGCTCCCAGCTACATCTGTGCAACACTAAATTCCAAATTAAGATCTCTGTGGATGGCACCATCACCCTATTTCCCTCAACAGAATTGCACAGGTGTATCCAGCTAAAAGCTATTAAACAGGTCTGTTGGTGATATACAAGATGGAACAAAATTTGCAGCTTAGTATTTCCTAGCTGTGTTGGCTCTGCAAGAGAGAAAGCTTATTTATATTACTGGCACAGGGTACTATTACAGAATTCATGGAGAAAGGAGATTTGCTGAATAAAACTGCTATTTGAGAGGAAGAAACATCCATGTTAGAGCTATATTTTATGATCTTTTGTGCTAATATGCTGTAATCACAACAGTCTTTCTTCTAACATGGTAGAACATGGTAGAACGAGTCAGATGTCAACAAGAAAAATTGTTACAAATGAGAACTTTATAACCTTGGAGAGAGGTAATAAGATGTTTCTGACTTTCTCATCCACTGCACCTACAGAAAAAAAATATGTATCAGTTATAAAGGATCTTATTTTGGAGTGATCCATGCAGTCATTATACTCCAATTCTTGTTTTAAAAGACACTTCAAAATCTTTTTTCATGGAACTTTTAAGATTTTGCTGCTGCAATTTATCAGATCCTTCAAATTTCTGTATTTTTGCTGTTGCTGACTGTGTTTCCTTGCAGAGGGGTAATTCCTATTGTGGGTTATAGCATGCTCACCAACTTTTGCCACTTTGGAAACTCTTAAGAATATTTAGTACGCTCAGAATAGAAAAAAAATCAAACAAAACCAAACAACAAAACAACTTGAAAATATTTTGCTTAAAAATCAGTATGACCTTCCAATAAAGGTTTGTTGTGGCTGTTTTTCTTCCTGAATCAGTATGCTCCTTTCCAGTTGAGAAAGTCATGCTGGACTCTTTTCTTGAAACCGAACATTTATCAGTCAACCTAAAGTAAGGGAGCTTCTGAGAGCATGAGTTCCTTTCTCAATAGCATCAAATACAGAAACATCGCCCTGTATCAAAATATTTCTCTCTCAAAAAGATTGTCTATTATGAAGTTTTCTAACTTTTCCTTGAATATTTGAGTATTTATATTATGCAGCTGTATTTATGACTAGGAAAAAAAAATCAACAAAAGAATTGAGTGCTATTCGAAATACCTAGATGAAAATATACTGGTCCAAAAATCTCACCCCAGCACCTAACTGCATACATATGTTTCTACACTGCTTAGATGCTTATATGTATAAAATTTAATTAAAATTTGCTATTGGCATTCACATTTCCAGATTGATATAAAGTAATTTTTAATAAAACCACTATACTCAAGACCAATGTTTATATAAAAATTTCAAACATCTTTCTACAAAGAAAATTTATTGTTTTGAGATTCTTTCCACAAAAAAAAAAGAAGTCTGATAACAAGCAAGTATTTACAAAACAAACTACCCTAAACTTAGACCAAAAGCAATCCAAGGAATCTCTGAATCATCTCTGTTGATCTCCAGTACATAAAATGTAATGAGCCAACCTGGATTTATTTCACTCCCTGTTCGACAGCTAATTGGTCTATAACAGAAACTTGCATCTGATTCATTGCCATGAGATTTTCCATTACTTCACTGAATTTATGAAAGATCTTGTTTATTAAAATCAAAGCAGAGAGCAGCCAACAACTGCTGGGAAATGTGTCCCATCCCTCACTGCAGCGCATAGCTACTGTTACTTTGCACAACGGCAACGTGTTCAAGATCTCTCTGAACTTTTGGTTCATGAAGGCTTTCAGGATGTATTGGGTCAGGCTGAGATGGAGTTAATCTTCCCACAGCAGCTCTCTCGGTGCTGTGTTTTTGGAGTGGTGACCAGAAGGGTGTTGATAGCATCCCAGGGTTTTGGCTACTGCTGAGCAGTGCTCACACAGCACCGAGGCTGTGGTTTTCCAATATTTCCCCAACAGTAGGCTGGGGCTGGGCAACATCTTGGGAGGGGATACAGCCAGGCCAGCTGACCCAGACTGACCAAAGGGCTATTCCATACCGCGTGACGTCAGCTCAGATATAAAAGCAAGATGGAAAAGGGAAGTGTGGGGGCATTAGCTATTTGTGTTTGTCCTCCAGAGCAACAGCTACGTGTACTGGAGCGCTGCTTCCTGGGAAAGCGGCTGGACATCACCTGCTGATGGGAAGTAGAGAACAATCTTTGTTTTACTTTGCTTCTGCACGCGGTCTTTAATTTTGCTATATTAAATTGCTTTATATCTTAACCCACAGGCCTCCTGTTATATCTTCCCTCTCCCCTGTCCATCTAAAAAGAGCGGCTTTGGTGAGCTCCTGGCCCCCAATCAGAAGGTTTTTTGGATTTTTTTCAGCATCCTGAGGATTTCCATATACTAGAATTCTAGTCTAGTCTTACCTTATGTTTGACTGTATTGGCCACATTTTAATTGTTTTCTTGCAAAATTGTCATGAAATCACTTTTTTCTATGCACAAAAACTTCCTGTGATCTGAAAAGGACTTCACAGCTAAATGTTTTAGATCTGATCCTAAGGTGCACAGATGAAGCCTGAGGATCTCTTGCCCAGAAGACCCCGCAGCTGGTGAGTCCACATCAATGCTGCTGCCATTTAATGACTGCTCCTCTACAGCCTTAGGAACACCTCTGTCTGCTATGAGACATGGCTGGGGGATGGAGTTACAGGTACATCTATGCTACAGCTGAGCAGCACCCTGAGTGTGTCTAATATCTTAATTAAAGGCCCAATTAATCTCTCTTGTATGCAAGCCTGATGAATCAGGTATTCTCAAGCATGCATGTGGCCTATCCAGTAGCTGGTACCAGGATTTCTATACTTCCTTATCATGGTGTAATCATCTAGCTTCTGAGCTTTAGCCAGTGACAAGAGTAGAGATCGCATGGGTTATGGCCATGCTTAAACTGCTTTGTGGATGGTATCATTATAAATGGTGACTTGTTTGCATCTTTTTTTCTCCCTTCTCCTCTGCTTCTTTTTTCTATTATTCGCCATCCACCTTAACTACTTGCATATACACACAGGTCTCTATTTTTATTATGAACTTGTAATGTACAGATTATTATCTCATGAGTTTCCCAAACATTATATTGGACTTTTATGTCATTAAATGTGAGACTAACAATGCATTTCCTGCTTTAAAGTTAATAATATATTGACTTACCAGGTAGGACACATCTCAAGTTGAGCTAATTATCTGTCTCATTAAGCAATGTAGGGAATACTATAATCATCACACATTTTTCTTTCCTCCTAAAATTATACAATTACGGAATCCACACTTATTCAGTGAATTAATATTCTAAAAAAAATTATCTAAGCTCAGTTATCTTTTACAGATGTCTACATTAAAGACTAGGAAGCACTTTCTTGGTGAAGTATCATGTTAACGATGTTGATTTCAAGACATCTTGTAGGAGAATAATCTTTTTTTAACTTATTTGATGATTGTAATTTAGAAAATATCTCTTCGCTCTCTTCTTCCTGATTCTTTAAATTACAAGTAAAATCAACGCTACAGTCTTGCTAGCAGTCCCCCCTTTTTGCATGTGAGAGTGAGTGTGAGGAGATAGTCTGAAGCATTAAATTCTCCTAATTTACATTTATTACTGTAATTTATGGTTGCTTGAATATTTTACGTTGAAACTCTTTTAATGGAAAATTGGGCTTTTGACCAAACCAATCTTTTTCTTTTCAAAATCTGTGTGTGTTCCATAAAAAACTGCTTTTGTTTTATTTCATTTTCCTTAAAGACCAGAGGCTTGAAAACTAAATATTTTGATTTGGCTAAATTCCTTTAAAGACACATGAAAGGCCCAGTGAGGTTCTTTCTGTCTCTGCTAGGGGCTGGACTCTCAGACAGAATGCTAAGCATAATGTATCACAGCCAAAAGTCATCAAGAGGGGACACCATGGTACTTCATGGGAAGACATTGACCAAATGCAGATCTAGATTTTAGAAAGCATATTTCTTACTCGCAGTTGTAAGCACCATGGACAATGAGAAATCCTTATGGTTTTAAATGAATCAGGTTTCGTAGCAAAAAGATAAAGACGACAAGTTGATATAAGAAAAGTAAACAATTCATAAACTATTCTGAAAATATGTATGTCTAGAGAATAAACAATTAAACCTCTACTAAAAACCGTATTTACTCTAAACACCATTAATAATGACTACTAAAATCTTGGCCATCTTGAGGCCTCCAAAGTTTCATGATGACAAGCAGCTATGCGCGGTGTTTGTCTTCTGCTCTGCATACACCTGCACAGATGCTGACCTTGATGAAATAATCCATTTAGTTTTGAGTGTTAAGATTCATTGATAAAATGCGCCATGGGAAGAAAGTAGAATACAGACAAAAGGGAAAAGCGTCACTTTCATTATTCAGTTTTTGTTGATCTTCTTATCAAAGTCCATATTATAGAGGACACTGCGTAAGTTAGAATGCAACTGAAAATAACAGTCTATGATAAAGTGAATCTACCGTGCATGATCTTATCTTAAAAATGGCCAGTATTTTATGGTCAAAATATGGACACAAATGCAATGTGTGCAGCAGTGCAGAAGTCACCGTGCTGAGCCACATTTATTACGTGAAATGTGACAAACCATTCCCAAGTACGTAGCGTACTCTATAGCTCTCCACAGAGAATAAGTCTTCATGAAGTCAATTCAGGTTTTAACTGAGGAACTAAAGAAAAAGATTTGGCTATTAGGAGTGTCTTGATAGTCTTTCCTTTGACTGTAAGTTATGTGGGTAAAAGTAATGACATTAAATCATCACTTCTGAGTTCCTAGAAGACTCCACTATGCTCCTCTCCTGGCTGAAATCAATACCAGCACCTGATGTCTTCTTGTCTGTGCAACAGAAATGTAGTCATCAGCTTCTGACTGTAGCAGCTGGGAGGTGCAGGACTAGAGCAGTTCAATGATGGCTACTTAAAAATTTTCTTGTAAAGTGGTTCCCATCAGCAAGAGTTGATTCATGAAAATGTGGGTATTTTTCCCCTAGAACATATGAAATTCTGTAAAATGTTTATTGGAAGAATTTTTGGAGAAACTTCAGAGGATGACTCTGAATACTCAATAGTCCAGTGGCTAAAACATTTTCATTACATGTTAATTTTGTCTAAAGTTCCTGACAAAAGCTGCCCCTCCCACACAAGAGAGTGCAGAGGAGTGTCACATCTGGGGGAATCCCAATACCCCCCTGCACAGCTCCTCCTGTTTTTTTTACAGAAGCCATCCCACTGTGAAAATCCCATTCCCACAACCCCAAAGCCATTGGGCGGACCCCCAACACCACAGTCAGAGACAGGAGACCCCACTCCAGCTCCAGGATTGTCTCATGGCAGCCCCATGTGCCTGAGAGACAGCTAGCACCAGGAATCAGGGAGGAGACTCTCTGGGTCACCTCACAGATCAGGGGCACTGCCTTAGGTGCAGGATTTCCTGTGGGGTGCAGGGAAAAACCATTTGGGGACTGCATGGGACTTACTGCAGAATGTTTAGAGGAGGCAACAAATGTGGGAAAAAGGGTGGTTTGGGGAGGAACAAGTATGAGAAAACAGGCACAAGGGAAGAAAAAGAGTCAGTTTTGTGTAGGTCAGGACACCTGTCTGGCCATGCCTGCACCAGACCATCTCAGCTTGTCCCAGCTTCACTAAACTCCATTTTTAGGGATTTTTCTGGGTGCAGAGCTCTTTGGAGTGTGTGCTTGTTTGTACAGGGTTAAACTAGTGGCAGGAGTCCCGTGTGCCCATAGTGCCAGCATGATGAGGATGATGAGGATGTGCTGTCAGCGTTATGACCGTCGCCAACATCAGACTGGACCAGCTGGTAAACGTTTCACGTGGCATGGGGACCACGGGATGCTGCTAGGAGTGAGGGACATGGAGGCACGGTCTACTGGGAGAGGGGAAGTGGGGGGCCTGGCCAGCTGCTGGAGAGACCCTGGGGTCTGAGGTGTGCTGAGACACGGCTTCTGTGTGTGCATTGGGGAGCGGGGGGGCACACATGTGCCTGTGGTACACCCTCAGCCCCACTGCCAGTCAGATCTGGGAGTATCGTGGAACTGCAGCAGCCTTGTCCGTACCAGGCTTCTAGATTTGGCTGCTCCTAACAATTTCTATTCCTGTCAAGCAACATTGTCCCAGTGAGTGCTCCAGTCACAGGGCTGCTGACTCTTCCTTGGAACAGAAATCTGTACATTGCCCACATTTGCAAGCTAATAAGCCTGTTCTCTCTAATGAGTATGCAGACCCTAAGGCTCAAACATTTACCGTTTAATTGTGATATTTTCTTTGCCTTGTTGTCTCTACATAGGGCACACTGCTGGTTCTTGAGACCTGGCAATTTGGTTGTAATTCCCGAAATATTAGACAGTCTTGATTCATTTTAATGACTTACACAATTTTGTTTTAAGTAACACAAATTATCTTTCCCTTATTTGGTGAAAGAGAACAGTTTTCATTTTACATATTCTCCTTCAACGCAAACCTTCAATACCCTGAAATTCACTTCCATTCAGTCAAGGTACAACAGTTTATAAAAGCCTAGATTTATCCCAGCTACAGATAATTGCTACCCAGTGTTGGGGCCTTGTTGCTGTGGCAACTACTGCCTATCTGGAAATGATTTTCGACTTGTGACCCATGGACCTCTGTACCCACGGTCAGGTGTGGAAAGGTCTGACAACTAAGAAAAACAAGTTTATTTTTTGCAGGCTTAAGTAATACAAACTTCAGTCCTCAAGTCTATTAGAAGAGCCCTGATATTTCCAAAAACTGGTGGGGGTGGATCAAAAATATGTTTCATAGTCAACAAGGGAGTGTAGTTAAAAAAGGCTATTCAGCCCACCAATTGAATCACTGTCTGGAGGCATCTATTACATTCCACCAATGATTAAGGGAACTTTGGGTGAGTAGATTTCTGAAGCAGATATCTTAACATCTAAATTTAAATGGGCTGAATAAAGATCTACACTTCTATGGGGACATTGTGGTACTCCCTAGTTAACTCAGAATAAACTATGGTTTCTTAAAACATTCTCCATAACTTAAAAAGGGCTCTTCCCTTAAATTTCTGTAATACTCAGCAAGGGTAAACAAGAGACATATGTGATATATTTGAAATATCCAAATAACTTGATTCCCATACTTGCATCACAGGGAAGAGAAAAAAAATTAAAAAGCTCATAGTAACGTTATTTTCCAGAGATCAGTTTACTTTAGGGAAAAAAGTTCTGATCGTAAGCCGTTAACATCCAAGTCTCTCATTCATCCTTTCCATCAGTGGTCAGTAGCCTGGATTGTGACACAATCCGAGAGTAAGGAATGGTAGGTAACAATATATTATGGCAGGTGCTTTTTCCAGCACTAAAGATAATTTTTAAAGTGTTTATGTGTGATTTTATGACACATTTACTATCTGAAATCCTTAACAACATGACTGTAGTAATAGTTTCTTTTAAATAGTTTTAATTTGTTTAATGTAAACAATACTTTGAGGTTCATTATAATACAACAAATGAAGAACAACACACTCTCTTAATGACTCCTAAAAAAGGGATGATTTCAACAAGATATTTAAAAGTATACCTCTCCTTTAAATAATTGCCCAAATAGATGTGCTGAGCAGTGAATAAAGAAACTGATAATCCAAAAATGAAATCCAATTATGGAAAATAGCAAATCTAAATAAGCTTCTTGAAATTGAATCTCTTGCATTTTGGAAATTATTTCCAGCAACAGTGCATCTCACAGGGATAGGTGTTTCGCAAAGCCATTTTTACACTACAAGGGTTGGCAAAGCTATTATGAGTTGTTCTTTGTAAACTTGGTGCATGGGTCAAATGGCTCATGCCTTTTACATGCATTCATTTCCAGCATACCCATCTGGCAATTTTATGTGAGCGAACATAAAAATCGTTCGAAATGTTTGGACGTGGGATCTCCAAATCATTAGTCCCTCTTGAAAACCTTGGCGCTGGATTTTTCGTTAATGAATCAGCCTTTGGATATAAAGGCGTAAATACATTCCACTCAAGGAAAAGCTAAATCTGTGTGTTACACATGTGTGACTAGTCACAGCAACGAGTTTGAAAGGAATTGTGTTCTCCAATGCAATGTGTACGACATCTGTCTCTACATTCATTTTCTTTGATGTGCTTTTTTTCACATTCTCTGCTAAACAGGATATTTTCATAGTATGTTTTTATCTTCTTGGAAAAGTTTATAGTCCCTTTCAAGATGACAGCTGAAGCCACTTTTTCTTTCTTAAATGCAACTGTAAATCTCTCATCATCCCCTTTTTCTATAGGCTGCTACCTTTTTTATAAAAAGAAAGAAGAAAAAGTTATTTAAGATGTTTGAGAAATCAAGATAGACATGCTCCTCGCTGACTCTTCTTATCCACTTTTGTAATACTTTATTTTATATCTGGTGGGGTTTTTTTGTATCTGGTGTTACCATTTGATTTGCTAATTCTTGTATTTCTACACATCCCATTGAGTGCGCGCAGGTAAAATCTTCAGATAATCCTTCACTATGATAAGATCTGAGAAAAGCCTTTACAGAAGGCAAATTGATCCGGATGCTATTTCTGTTTTTGCTAGGCCTATCTAAGTCTGGATTTAACTTTGTCACATCACATGACACAAGCTACTATGGATGGAGTATGAATATATTTAAGTCCTGGTCAAGACTGTGACTGAGTTAACACAATGTAAGCTGTACATATGAAGTGCAGATGTGGCAGCATCTAGAGCTCCAAACAGAAACTAGTTTTATTTCTTCAGAGTACCATTTTTTGCAGCTGTCAAAAAGACACGATTTTCTCTTTCTAAATAGCTTTTTGCAAAGCAATAGTGAACACAAGCAGTTCTTGTAGCCTTGGTTTTCAGACAGTTACCAAATTATTTCAGAAGTAAATGGCAACAGCACATTGTGTTTCAGCACAATTAAATGTATGTTTCTTCTAGGAAGAAACTTAAATGTGTAGTTACAATCCTAACACTTCTCTCCTGATGTCACCTTTTTGTGATTGTTAAAAGGCTCCCTAAGAATTGGTTAAAGTTAGAAAAAGCTGAATGGCTCTGAGTAGCCATAAAACTTGAAAAAACTCTACTTATTATCCACATGAAAAATTATTCACAGATCTGCTTAAGCTAGATGCAAGTCTTCTTTAATTAGAGCTTAAAACATCTCTAAGGATGTCATTTCACGCAGGTAAAAAGCTGAAGGACTGCAAAGATGTCTTGAAATTCGAACACCAAAATACACATGAATGAATAAGAGAAAATAAACATTTTTCCATTTTCTTCTTTTTTTCTTTTCCCCTATGCTTGACGAGCCTGTGTGACATGTAATAACTAATTGTATCACAGTTTTACCACGAGAGGGCAGAAATGCTTATCAAACAGGTTTGCCACTGGCTGTTTCACCACTTCTTTGTCCGGAGAGTGACCCAATGCGCTTTCTTTCTGTTGGTGTTGTGTGTCTAAGCATGTACCCCCAGCACTTAACAACAAGACAAAATGCTTTGACCCGACAGACTGACCTGTCATTAGCACGACAGATTAATCCCCCTGGATGGTCATGGGGCTCAGGGGCATGGCTGAACTGCAGCTGTCTAAGGCTAAGAGCAAAATCAGAACTCCTCACTCTGGGCTGGCAAACGTCTGTGCCAATACATCAAGCTTGCCAAAGGAGGCTGGCCAGTAGGTAGAAGTGAATCAGTGCCTGCTTTTCTTCCTTATGGTGTCTTGCTCCTAACAGGAGCAAGAAGAAAGACCTGTAGAGAGCCTTTTTTTTTTTTTAAATTCAATATTAACAACACTGGCTTATGCCTGTACAATATTTAAGCTGTTCTGTAAGTGAAACTTATTTTGATCAGAACATAATAGTAGTCAGATATGGACAGTAGAAGACAGTACTGGACAGAATACTGTGTAGAAAAATTCCAGACCACTATTAAAGTGAAACAGATTTGTGTGGAAAGTCCTAGTTAACTCATAAACAATTTACAAACTGAAGCATTTAGCAGAGCTTGATTAAAGGTTTAAATTCTTGTAACTCTTTGCCAATAAAATATAGTATTTCACTGTTCCCAAAACTATGTTTTGGAAAAAAAAATCTACCATGAGGCCACTCAGAGTTGTAAGATTTTAATCAGCTAAAATTAAGCTCGGTAACATATATGAAAATATCATTTCTTTGCTTGTTTTGCTGCCATGTTAAGTAGTGTTTTTTTAAAAAATGGTGAAGTTTTCAACAGTGAAGCAAGTACTTCTGGAGTTGTGCTATTGACTGGATAAACTATAGTCAATGCAAACAAAGAAAAAACAATGAAAGTGTAAGCTTACTCTAGTCATAGCAATAACCTTACTCTAGTCACAAGAAGAAAGGTTTGCACATGTTATTTTCCATTAGCTATGCCAGTTAAATTATGTTTTTGCCATGCCCTTCTCTGGAATAACAGTGCTCAACACAATTGTCCATTGTTCATACCTAAAGATTCTTCCCTACTTCTGTCATTGTGATAAAAAGGGCTGTCTCCTGTAAGAAGCTCTTGACTTACACTAAGAGGCTTACATACCTGCTAAGAGGTCTATATTCTCAGTGTCATCTTACAAATCTCTATTCCCCAGAGGTTTTCAAGAGCCCTGCTGCAACAGCAACAACATGCTACCAGGGTGACTAGGTAGAAAAGTAGGAAACTCATCAAGATATCCTCATTCAGTAATTCAGGATTTCTTTCTTTGGGTTTTTAAATAGCCCCATGATGTGTGGCTCTTCAGAGACCTAGCAACAGGCAAGGGCACTTCAGCCCAGACTGAGCAGCTTAGAACTACCTGGATTTTTTCCTGAAAAAGGAAAAGGCATAACTGAACAGCAGGCACTAACATGGAAATAGGCAAATAGCATAAAGACATTCTCTTTTATGTTTATTATCAGGATGCAGAGAGAAGTCCATACAAGTCAGTACTTCTGCAGAAGCTCTGCAATACCTGTGCAGATGGATTTCCAGTAAGATTGTGAAGCTATGAAGAAGGAAGAGTCGTGCTTTAAGATTTCTGGCATTCATCTGCAGAAGACTGTTACCCACAAACCTCCAGAGGAATGATCTACAAGGTGTCTTGCCCAGGGCCTCACGGAGGTACAAATGTGGAAAGCATGTCATGCTTTGATCAAAGACCAGAAGGAATGACTCATCAACTTTATTTTTAATTGTATTTTCTGTAGCATAAGAATATAACAGGTGCAGTGCCCAGGTCAGGTGAATGTTGTGGTTTCGCTCTTACGGTTGTATTTTCTACTAAGGATATATAGCAAAGAAACAGCAAAAGAAAATTTGGACTGTTGTCCTTTGCCTTCCCTTAGTTTAATCTCAAGAGGTACACTACAAAAGGAAGTGAAAACAGAGATAATTTTTGTTCTGGCATTTCATTTTCTGTTAACTTTTGAAAAATAACAACATTTTGGGCATATTTATGGCCTTGTCTTTGAACCCTTATTTATGTAATGAATCTACTCATGTCTACATCCCTTCTGGTTGTAGAAATCACTTCTTGATTTGTCCCTCAGTGTCTTTCCCATTAAGTGCTGTTCTAGTGAGATCAAATAGGATTTTGCAAGATGAAAACTCTCTAGCAGACAATCACTAGGCAATACCTCATACAGGGAGCAGAGATACAAAAAGCTCTCCTGTCAGGCAGAGACACATATGCTTAATGTTTTTAAAATTCTTACTTGCTATCAGACCATCAGAGACACCAGCTGTTCTAGAGACTTTTTGTGACAGCAGCACCTATTCAGAGATATTGCCCACAAGAGCCTCACCCTGTGCTCTTGCTAGTCTCATCGTCTGCAGAAAAATTTGATGTGTGATTAAGAAATTAAATATTCTCTATGCAGAGTGTTGTTCCTTGAAGAGAAATTGGACTTCTTCCTAAAATCATAGCAATTTTACTGTAACATGAAGGTATCCAAAGAAACATTTAAGTGGATTGTCTCAGGTGCTAGAAGTTGTTTAAATGTTGCAGGCTTTTTATCTCACCTGAATAAGGCTGGCCTAATACAACCTGTAAGTATATTTGTGAAGTGGTAGTTTTAGGAAGGCTTTTAAATTCACAGATTCAGAGATGTACATTAACTATCTTCCTGTCTCCTATCAAAGTAAAACCTAAGTGAGCACCTGTGTTAGGAGGCTACAGCTGATGGTTAATTTTAAACAACCTGAGTAGAAACTTTATTGAAGTGGAATGCTATTTGATCCTGCCCTGTGTTGTACATATCCACACTCTCTTGGCCAGTAGTGGAGCCATTTGGTGAGTAAAATGAAAGAACTGATTTTACTAAAAAAAGCTGAAAGTTCACTAAGCAAGCAGAACAAAATAAAACAAAAATTTAAAAAAGCCTGTATCAGCTGCTGAATCTGGATTACTGTGCTGGAGCACCAATGTTCATGGGGGTCCAGAACTTGAGAGAGCGAGCTCAGTCCAGAACAGTGAGCACAACAGCACTCCTGTTTCAGCAGTGTACCGGGCTTAGATTCAGTGTTTATCAACCTACAGCCTGAGACAGCTGTCAAGTTTGGGGTTTTTCACTTGAATGTATGTGACTGCTTTTAGTTTTGAAAGCACCACATTGTCCAAAATTTCGGATTTTTTTTTATACATAAAGGTAACATCCTAATGTATTAGCTTCTCACATGCAATCTCAGTAAGAAGCTTTCAGATATATATATATAGCAAAACAGTATTAACTTGTATTATCTCATTGTTTTTCCAATAACTCAGTTGCTTTTCTGAATCAATGTTGATCTGAAGTTTTCTCAGAACTGTGATCCACCACGATGTTCAAATTGTGCTCTTAAATAATTCAACTTTGTGCTTCTCTATTGCGTGGTTAAGAATAATTTTTGCTTCTGCATTTCAAGGTACTTGCCTACTATTTTATCAGACATATGAGATCTTTCAATGACTTAGCAATCATAGTTATTTAAGAGCATTCGATAATGCAATAAGCATTTATGAAAATACAGGTACAAAAGGGATGTTCTCTATTTGTTTGGCACCGGCAAATCTCTCACTTTTAAGTTAGAGATTCGTAAGGTCTAGCTTTTATTTATAAAAAATTGTGTTACATTTTCCCTGTTGTATCTTATACAGTTTTGTGTCTGAGACTTCAATTTAGTAATATTTGTTATTAGTTAATTTGCATGGAATGCATTAATTGCACTTCTTACCATCCCTTTTTAAGAGTCAAATTTTCACCTTCTCTTGGTCTTCAGGCACTGAGGCCAATGATGAGTAGAGGAGCTGCTACAGAATGGATGATGGGAGTGAACAGCCAGAAGTGAGGTGAAGAAGCAGAAATATAGTGGGAGTAGACTCTTCCACTTTGGAAGCTACGAGCTGTCAAACTGTGTCACTCCACCTCATCAACTGCACAGTAAGACTCCTTCTCTGCTCTATAGAAATCACCCCTCTGACAATGCACAACCATGCGAATTATTCTAGATATTCTGCATTGGTCTTCCTGTCTTTTATCACTTAATGGGCTTCTGGCAGTTTTCCTCATTCTGATGTGTTTGAAAATGCTTTTATTACAGCTCTTTTTCATTTAGCAATCTGCTTCTCAAACTTATTTCTGATTTGCCCCTTTATGATTTTAAATTTAAGTTGCCTGTATGGTAAGTTATTTATACTACTCTGTTGAAATGTTATCTTTTTACTTCTAAAAGCTTTTTCTCCTCTGATGCTTGACCATACTGGCTATATTTCAAGGATCCTTTTAGAATATTTTTGTGTATAGCAACTAAACTAATATTTCTAATAACTGGAGAGTTGAACTAGTCTCCTTCTTGCTTGTATTTTAATTAGTGGAATATTGCCACAAAAAGAGGTAGCATCATATCACTAGGGAACAAAAACTAGGTCATAAAATCAGCAGATGGTTTGCTACAAAAAAATGATTAATTAATCAAATTCCACTATTAACTTTTTGTTTGGTTGGTTATATGCGCCTTCCTAGCAAGTGATAATATCTTTAACACATTCATATCTATAAGACTCTTTGTCTCCACTTCTCTGTTTCAGAACAAACTACAGAAAATCTAAAGATCACAAAATCATTTAAAGAATTTATAGAAGTTGTAAATAGTATTTTGAGAACACAAATAATTTGGTGTAAAAAAAAATCCCTTCTACTGTATTAAGGAGAATGTGGGATCTATCCTTCAAGGAAAACTTCTAGAGAATTGCAGGAGATAACATACCAACAATATTTATTGAAATTTGAGTGATGACTTCTCTAGGTATCTGTTCTGAATCCTAGACCAATCAGTTTCTGAAGACTGAAACGGCATGAGTTGCTCCTTTTCCCCAGCTGTTTGGTTTTGTGCTTTTTTTTTTTTCTGAGGGGGGAAATGGTCTGAGTTTAGGCTGGGACCACACACAAGGTTATGAAGAGGTCAGTGTGAAGGAGATTGTGGAATTTCCAGGATGGAAGGGCCAGACATTTCAAAAGACAGGTTAAAAAATAATAATTCAGTTTTGCAGATTAGCAATAAAAAATATTGCTATAGTTTTCATAAAAACTCAAGCTCCTCAGTGCTTTATCGGAACCTATGCTTTTGTTATATCTGTGCTTTTAACAACTTTTAATGTCTTCTCAGATTTAAAAGTAGATCATACATGTCAGCATATGTAATGTAAAAATATGTGCCAAATATTTGTAAAGTGAGTCACAGCATCATTAAAGAAGCTCTAAAATATGTGATCATGCAGGGTGATTGGACTAGATGATCTTTCGAGGTCCCTTCCAACCCCTAACATTCTGTGATTCTGTGATCTTGAAACCGTCCTGTTCAAACAATATTTGGTCCTGCAAGTCTAACCTCCATATACTGACATACACTGACAACCTCATGTCCACAGAGCTATGGATTCTATAGTTTAGCTTTATTTGCTCTGCCTATGTTGCACATGTAGAGATTAGACTGTTTAACCAAGAAATGAAATAAAGGTAGTTATGAGAAAAGTATAAAGTAGATTTTTTATTTGAATTTGCAGTTTGAAAAGGATGAATATGCAGACTTCACTCAGCTTCTGTGATAATATTCCACCACAGACCCCATGAAATATTCAAGTGCTATTATCTCAATTAACAGATACCTGGGAGAGTAGATATTTGCAAATCCCTTTCCAAACAGGCAGTCACAGCTATCACAAGGCTTGGACTGAGGAAGGTGATGATATTTCTAAGTGAAACTTAGAATTTAAGAACATAAAACTGAGCTCTTCAGAGCTCCTGCTTAATCTTTGGAGGTGCCTACACTCTATCAGCACCTCATTTTTCAATGCTGTGTTTCCTCAGATGCCTGAGTTTTAGGTCTGCAAAGGCTTAAAAGCAAATCACTGTTGATGTGAGTGACAACAGCTTGGCTTCTGTCTCATAGTTAAGTCTCATCAAGAGCAGCAAGCTTGACTCCCCCGTTCTCTTCCACTGCGTACCTCAACTTGAAAGGCATTCTCTCAGCAAACTTGCCTGCATGAAAGGGATAAAATGTGGTAGAGAGGTTAGGCTTGTAGCTGAATGGAAAAAGAAGCTTTTAATGAGAGCCTAAACCCTCCTTGGATCTGGGCCTACATGGTCTACCATAAGCATTGCAGGATCTGTGATAACGCAAGAAATTAAGTTCTACTTTCTGCCCCCAGGCAAATTCTTTAATCAAGAACTATGATTGCAGTTGCCTATAGGCACATCTTTCTGTCTAGTGAAAGCCTGTAGAGAGCTCAGAAGAAATATTATATACATTACTCAGTACTGAACTAAAAGAACCAAAGAAAGAATCTGTAAAAAATAACAGAATTAATAGAGAGCTCAAAAATACAGTAGAGAGCTTTATGTAGCAAGGAAATTTCAGATCCAATATTAGGAAAAACTTCATGGTAGAAATGATGGGGAAGAACTGAAAGAGACATGGTAGAACTCTCTGTAAGGTACTTCTATGGTTTTGGGAATGACGAGGATATTTAGATTCTTAGCTAAATATATAAGCTTATATCTTTCACTCCTTTCTCTCATAAGGAATGAAAAATGGTGGTTTCTTCCTGTTCTATGTTACTCTCAACATTTTGGAAATTTATGGAGAAATACGAAGTTTAGGATCTATGTATTAAATTTTTCCTTAACTTTCCCTTATAAATAGGGCTATCAAAACTCAAGATACAAAAGTCAGGGTCAACACATTACTTGAATTTACATACTGAGTAAGCCTACTAGAGAAACTCTATTTATCTGAAGACATTTTAAAACAAAAAAACATCCTAAAGAGCTTTAGTGAAGCCAGAAAGGCTGCATCTAAACAAATGTGACAACGCATGGTTCCTTAGCACCTTAACAAAGGCTTGAGTAATGCTGAAAATACTGTACTAAATCAAAGAAAGACAGACTATAAAATCCTAGCAATCAGCTCCACATGCAGTTCTGTACAGTAACATGAGCTATTTGGAGGGGGGGCCATGTGATAACATACCTTTGGCTCACAAGCTATGCAAGCCTTTGGTGTGGGAAGGAGTTTTTGCTGAGTGTTAATGGAGAGTGAAGAGGCTCAGAAGCTGGGCGATCCTGTACCTGTGCAAACGAAAGGCCTCCTGAGGAGACGCATCTGGGGAACGAATACAGACCACAGCAGACTCCAAGGCTTCTTTAATGTCTCTCCACCATGGAACCAAAAGATTCCTTGAGGTAAATTCATCTGAAGGATAAGAACAAAAACTTAAAAAAAAATAAATTGAACTTTACTCCAGGGAAGTTGCTTATAGTCATCTGGTGGCAAATCACCTCAGTTACTAAGTTTTTTGAGTGATCTACTCTGTTTTTGCTTTGCACTGTACACATATAGCAAAGAGCAGCCTCATTTTAAACTGTCCTAGCTGAGGTGACCGAAGAGGCTGGATGAACCCAGCCTGGGGCTGTGGCTGCCCAGGGAGAGTTTGGTAAGAGGACAGAAACCTCTCCCTCACATGGTGTTTCTGCAGGCATCGCACTAAAGAGACTCTCCCTGTCCATGTTGGTTCCTCATCCCAGAGCCAGGGGTTATGCTGTCTCACAGCTACTCCCCTTCATGTCCCTCACCCTCCAAACACCAGGCAAAACCAAGGTGGCAAAAAAGGGAGACAAATGCCAGGAAATTCCTCACTAACCCAGGAAAAAGACACAGGAAAAGCCACTTGATTTGCTTTGGATGCCTTCTGGAATATATCACATATCTTCACACCTATACATATACACATATACATAGATTTACAGAACAAACCAGAAAAAAATACTTCCAAAAAAATCAAAATTAACTTTATAATGGTCTCTTCCTGTTCATCTAGAAACCATAGAAAAATCGTAGCCTAGGTACCCACACTTAGAAATATTTAAATGGCTTAGACCCAGCCTGTGTGTGTGTGCTGTTACAGCACTGGTAAATGATAAGATATGATGCTTTGTTTCCCACTGTTACAAAGTTCTAGCGCTGGAGCTGTTATACTGACAAAAAGATTCTTCACCTCTTAGAGCAGCTTTTCTCAGGTGCCTGTGCTCCATTCTCCCCAGGTGAACTCCAGCTTCCCTCCCTCTGCAGTGAATTTACCCAACAGCAGTTAACACTTCCAGTGATGTCAGTCTTGAATAACATATTTTTCTCACAACCCCAAGGTAAGTGCTGCCCCAAATCAGCTTGAGAACTGCATCTTTATGACATTGCATTACAAGTGAAAGTCAATTACATTAAAACATAACTGTGCCTAAGCTACGTGCTGGAAGCTTCTGTTGCAGAAGAGATGCTCCCATTCCTGACCCAAAGTTTTGCTGGAAGAAGAGTCAGCACAGACATAAGTGCCTGAGCAAAACTGCATTTTTACAGGGATAGCTGCTTCACTGGGAGAATGGTATGAAGTTACAAACTTGAGCTTTGCCTGCAACGTTGCATACAGAGCAGAGGTGCTTTATCAGCAAACAAAATATGAATCCTCTACCGGTGAAATATTTCTAGAAGAAAGTATGTGTTAGGAAGCTTGTTTTGCTCAGACATGCTGACCTACTTAGAGGAGTACAACTCTGTAGTTCCTGTGTTCAGATATTGAAAGCTGTCTTGTCTATGCCTATGTACTCCAAAGTCACTGAGACATGGATTTACCAAAGCACTTCAGAGCCTGTGTCCATCTTACATCCGCTAAGGCATCAGCAACATCTTCAAATGACGACTCAGCTGCCACTGACGCTGGAGGGCGCCTGTTTTCTGCTGGGGAGGTCAATACATGCAGATCCAGCTAAAGCACAGCAACGCTGGTTCTTGTCACAAATTACTCAGAGCCTGACACTGGATCTGCTCAGCATTTCTTTTGGCAGCACTGTGGGGTCAACACACTCCTACTCTCTTTTCACACTCCAGCCATTTATTTCTGCCCTCCAATGCCCCCTCAAGTGTGTTGGCATAGCCGCTTGTGTGGCCGTGTATTGAACTGAACCTGGAAACTGGGACACCTAAAAACTAATCCTCTTAGCAAACTTTTTTTTTTCCTCTTCTTTTTCTTTTCATAGAATCATAGAATGTGTCGGACTGGTGTCACAAGCAGGTCCAGGACCGGTGTGAAGGTTCTGCTCATATTCTCAGGAACAGAATTAAGACTCAAAATGGAGTCAAGTGCAAAAAAACTTTATTTGCCTGATAACAAGTACACAAGTGAAAAAGAGAGAAAAAGAGGAAGGAAAACAAAAGAAGTTAGTGGTTATAACTACCACCACAAAGCTGAGGAGTTCTGGCAGTCTGATCCGATAGCAGAGCGAAGACCGTGGAAGAGCTGAGGTCAAGGTGGAGAAGAGTTGGGCTGGGAGAAAGACAAGAAGAAACGAGAGTAGAGGAAAACAGCATAAAGTAGTACTTTCTTCCACTTTTATCATGTCATCTCATTACATATCTATGTTTCTTCTGATATTTCTTTGCATATTCCATGAGCTGATTTTCTTAACTCCACTTCCCACCAGCGGTGGTATGCATGTCCAATACCATCACTGGAAGGTCTCAGGAAGCAGACCCCAGGTTTGGGTGCACGTGTGGAGGCTAGGTTGAATTTCTCAGGATCCCCTTTATATTCAATTTCCAGAACTCACGTCATGTTCAGGTCTGTACAGCAACAGGAAACCTATATTCTAGGAGTTGCTCCGTTGTGATGCCAGTGGTTTCATTTCAGCAGATAGTCTCTTACAGCTGGCAGGCACTTTTAAAGGTCATCTACCCCAACCCCCCTGCAGTGAGCAGAGACATCTTTAATTAGACCGGGTTGCTCAGAGCCCTGTCAAGCCTGACTTTGAATGCTTCCGGGGATGAGGTACCCACAACTTCGCTGGGCAAGCTGTTCCACTGTCTCTGCACCCTCATAGTAAAGAACTTCTTCTTAATATCTAATCTAAGTGTACCTTTCGCTAGTTTTAAACCATTTGTCCTTACCCTACCACCACATGCCTGCCCTTGTAAATAGTCTCTCACCAGATGTCCTGTAGGTCCCCTTCAGGTACTGGAAGGA